>NC_041052.1:32675382-32855382 GCF_900634775.1 Gouania willdenowi
TAACATTTTATTTTTATTACATATTTTCCTATAATTTCTCATGCTCACTCATGTGGTTCTCTGGTATTCACTAATGACTTATTATACACATTTATTACAGACTTTACATCCTTTAACACTTTTTGAAAGCAGTGTATATTTGTGGATCTTGTGATTGGATGATTTTTCATGGTGACTTAAGTCGTTCCTTCCCCTGTGGTAGACGTTAAAATCTCAGTTACTAATCTTACGGAACGTGTAACTGTGTCCCATCCTGCTGCTCTTTAAGAAGGTAACCTGTTCCATTTTTGCCAGGACATCTTCATTCATTCATCTCTTTTCTGAGTTGTTTCCGGATTTGTTGCTGCTGTTGCAACTCATTTTGCGAGAGCTGCCATTTCAGGTGGCAGTTCTTGCGAGGCTAGTGACCGCGTTCAGTTTAACAAGGCATATTTTAATTATCATTACATTAAAATACGGGATATTTACGGGAAAATACTAATACGGGACGATGTCGTCAAAGAGGGGTATAATACGGGAGTTTCCCGTGCAAATCGGGGTACTTGACAGGTATGTTCCAAACATGTTGTGTATGTTTCCAGGTAAGGGATAAGGAAACTGAAAGATGAATCTTTGTGTTCCACGTATGGCAGAAGGTAAATGTGTTTCTTTCTCTGACACTGTGAAGGAACTCCACACAGAGACCAGTCCCACTTGTTTGGCTTAGCTTAGCACATACCGGTGCTAGCTACACAGAGTCAAAGGGTACAAGCTTCATCATTAGGCCAATTTACGAGTTTAAATGGTCTTAATTTATTGGTCTAAATAGTTGGTATAAAATAAAGGATGTTTATTGGGTTTCATGGTTTGCACAGGTTTGTAAAAGCCTAAATTGTGTGTTTTATCTGAGTGGCAGTTTAATGGTCACCACTTCTTCTTCTGCAGTCTGATTAAAATGTTTCCTCACCGTCTATCAACTCTGTCCGCCTCATGCAAATCTATCATAGGTGCAGAGCATCAGCTCACCTTCTCACATGCAGGACATGACCACAATTTAATATGCACCTCATTGAGAGACAATGTCAGCACTCAGATACAGTAAAACAGGAACAAAACAGTGCGTATGGAACCTTACCGACACACCTTGGACCAGACATGGGAAACAGGTGGCCCAGGGGTCAGATGCAGCCATCAGTTTATATTTGTACAACCCTCAAAACAAAATCACTCCAAATACACACAAGGAGACAGAGAAATACACAAAACAAACACAATGTCAAACAAAAAAAAACTCAAAAAACAGCAACAAAAAAGACATATAATGATTCAAAGTGCACTCCAAAATGACTGAAAATCCCACAAAATAACAAGACAAATATAAAACATCACGACAAAAAACAAAAATTGACAGAAAAATACACAAAATCACCACAAAACACTTAAAATGTCACCAAAAATACCTCCAAAAAACATACAAAATGACAGAAAATAACACAAAATGATATGTGATTGGCTGAAATCTCCAAATGTCCACGCCCACATCAAAAGGAAAGTTGATATAAATGACTCCAAAGACAAAGTTTTATAGATCTGTTTCAGAGCGATCATGTAAAGAGCTTTCATGGGATGTTGATGTCGTCTTCATCCGCCTCACTGTTAGCAGGCCTGACAGCGAGTGCAGGACTGAGCTCTGGGGTCGGGGGTCAGCGCTCCCTCAGCTGTAGGTGGGGAAGGGGGGGTCAGTGATGAGCGTCGATACTCCAGGTCTTGTTAGACACAGAGAGGAGTGTGTTCGTAATGGGAGCAGTGGGGCTGAGACACCTGCGTGTGTGCGCTGCTGTCGGAGTGACTGACACAGTGATGAAGGTGCTCATACAGCCTGTCAATCACAGCAGCAGCTGTTACTGTTTCTCCTGATTTTCATTTGTTCTCATTTTGTGTTTTTTTTTTTTTTTTTGTTATGGTACATTTGTCTGTTTTTGTCATTATGTGTGTTTTTTGTGTCATTGTTGTTTTTATTTAGTTTCAACAGTCGGCACTTGTGCAGCACTTTTTTTCATATTCCTTGTTCCTCATCTTTACAGCATCTTTGCAGGTGAAGGAAAAGGAAACGTAAAGTTAGCTCCATCCTCTGGAAAACCTTTGTTTATTGTTGGTGTTGCTGTGTATTTCTTTCAGCATTTCAAGCCTGTACTAGCTGGATAAGTATATCCTGATATCTCTCCTTTAACTCCACCTAACCAAACATTCTCCGTCACTGAGAAGCTGTACTACGAAGTATGTTATCAACACATTCATTTAACCCAGATGATTTCATCCTGGCTACGTGCGCGCTCACATGAAAGGGGCGGAGATTGCAGCGTCAGACCAATCACAAACACGGTGAAACCGTGTAGAACAACTTACGTCACAATTGAGGAGTAATTCTTTAAAGATATGAATAATTAAAATCCATAATTCAGACCAAAAACAACACTGTTGCTGCAGAAAAAGTAGGAAGGAAGGGATGCAGGCAGGAAGCTGCTGACACTGTTAATGCATAAAAGTGTGAGATTATGAAATATTAATTGTGTAGGGAACTAAACCCCCAAGTTGATCTTTGACTTAGAACATTGGCTTCACCAGTCAGTGGAGTCAGAGAGTCTGTCTCCTACTGTGAAATGCAAATGTGCCCACAAGGGGATCTTCTCCCCCTTCCTGTCCGAACAAAGGAACGGGAGAATCCAAGAACAGTTTGTCTCCTGTTATCACCTCTCTGCTACATTACGATCAAAAGGAAGCAGTCAGTCAATGTTTACATGCTAAGTTTTCAAACTCTGGGCTCCGACCCCCTGCAGATGTTGTCACCTCCACAACCCAGACCACTGGCTTAGGACGTTGGAATAACCCTAGCTCTCCTGCTCAAATGAGAACAACGAACATGTGCTTGACTGGAAAATCACAAAAGAAAGGATTATTGTTACGGGTTCCTGCAGAAATTGAAATTGCAAATATTGTCTGTTTGATCACACTCGTTTCATGTAATTTAATACCCACAGAATGCTATTTTAAAGTGTTTATCATTTAAAAGTGCTTAAAAATACCAGAAAACATCACAAAAGTTAGTTTGAGGTATCTACTGCAACCATATAGTTAAGAAGAGGCATAACATGATGTTTGACATTTATGTTTATGAGTAATTACAAGTAAAATTCATTAACCGGTTCCTAAAGTGATTCTAGGCTATTTTCCAGTCGTGTTTGGTATCAAACTCTTTCATTATAGATGATATATTAAGATATGATGTTGAAAAGATGTTTTGAAATATGTGGAATTAATTATTAGGCATTCTTTTAATGTTTAGAATCATCCCTCCTGTTTGTATCTGTCTCACATACCACACACCCAAGACACACCCAAAGGCAGCCAGCTGAGTTGCTGGCAACTTTAAACCAATCAACGAAGTTCCCTCCTTAGGAGGCAAGTCCCAAAGATAAGCTTTTAAAAGGAAGAACGCCGTTCCTAACTTCAGTTTGGGACGCGGGCGTTTCATTACTCAACGCGTTTCCCTCCCCATCTTTTCATTTATTTCATTTTTAGTTGAAACAGTTAGATTTTGTAATCAACAGCTGCTTGGTTCGGACAAATACAGCCTCTAGTGACGTGCGTAACAGCCGAAAGAAGCCCGGCCTGCGACCCACTGCGGTAAGCACGAGCCGTTATCTAAGCCAGCTGCGAAGGCCTGAACGCCTGGATCGGCTGAAGGGGCTACACTCTGTTGAACCGCAACAGAACCCAACGGTGGCACGTCCTGCTGCATTGCTTCAAACAGCACCTCCAGGTCCAACCCTGACATCATCTTCAAGGTACAAGAATGAACTTTCATCAGCAACTTCATCCACAATAGATCACATACATACTTCCATAACTACAACTTACACACACTCACAACATGCTCCACACCCAGTTCATCTCATTCATGTTTGTTCGTCTCCCCTGTCCGTCCTCCTCTCTTTGTCATGAGCTCTCTTTATGATTTTATGATCTTATTATTCGAATATGTATCCTGCATTTTTATTCAATATTTAGTAGACTAGCATTCTCCTAGATTAGTGATTTCCCTTTATTACATATAATCCTCACTTTTATTAGCCTAGAAATGCATTTTATCATGATTTAATTATCCCATTTCAATTGATATTTTGACTGTGTTAATTGTTGACTTTTGAATAAAAGGTTAAATATAATCTTTGATTCCTCTGATTCATTAAAGCTGTGATGATGGTGTAGATGGCTGGTAGAATTCACTTTTCCCTGGTTTCACATTGATGAGTCTAGTCTAAAACTTAGACATATTTCTCCTGTTAAAAGGAGTGGCACCCCGCAAAAATTGAAGTAATATTAATAATCATAATTAATATTCTTAGTTATATAACCCAGTAATAATAACTCATCCTCCTACAATTGATAGGGGAAAAAACAGACACTCTGATCGATTTTACTTTATTAAGGCACAGACATGTTTCTATTCATGTATTTATTTTATGTGCAGTCTGTGGCTCTGATGCTTCGTTCATACAGTTCAGCCTACATCGTAAGGTGGAAAATATTTGTATTTTATAAAGACTGAATAATTTTACAGGACTGAGGCTTTCTGTGTCACAAACTGCGTAAATGAATGAATGAGGCTTTATCAGCTAACAAATGTAGGTCAGTCTATTAGATAAAAATACATGTTTTCTATGGCAACGATTCTCAACTGGTGGGTCGGGACCCAAAAGTGGGTCGCAAACCTGTACTGGGTGAGTCGCAGACAGCTGGTTAAAAAAAATAATAAATACTTAATATCCCTAACATTTTATTTTGACAGACATGCTGTTTTTTAATTTACTATTTTTGAAAAACTACATTTGGTTGGTTGAATTCTAAAAAAAAAAAAGTGGGTCGCGATTTAATGTCCATGGCAAAATGTGGGTCCCAGGGTAAGACCAGTTTAGAACCCCTGTCCTATGGGATGTCATCGGGACAATTAAAGGATTGCATCAATCCATACATTTTTGTAATATTTTATCAAATCCATAAATATTTTATTAAAAATACAAAAAAAAAAAAAAAAGTAAATGTAAATGTAAAAAAAAGTGAATGTAACCATGTCGGAAATAAACTGAATAAATAAAGAAAAAATATATATTTTTCAAAGAGAACTGATCGGTCAAGAGGCAGGGCTTTTGTTCTCGCTCATCTCTTAGCCAGAATAAAACCTACTCCTGACCAGGTAATCTGTTCAATCTGAATTACCATGTTGATTTAGTCCGTTAAGAAGTTAGCCAGCGTCGCAGTACAGGACACACGGAATAAATCCTGTAAATTAGCGCGATAAGAGGAAATTCAGCTTTGTAGTACTGTAGTAATTCTTGTGTCTTTTGTTGTGGCCTAGGAGTTTTTTTTGTTATTTTTAAAATGTTATTGTGTATTAATGTTGTCATTTGGTGTATTTTCAGAATCATTTTTTGTTGGTGTTCTATCTATTGTTGTTTATTGTTGTATATTATGAGTGATTTTGTGTATTTTGTTTTCATTTTGTGTGCTTCTGATGTCATGTGGTTTTCTTTGTGTGTACTTAAAAAAAATGTTTTTGTTGTTTTGTTGTTGTAAATTGTGTTGTGTATTTTTTCCTTGTTATGTGTCCCGTTGGCTTTTGCTTTTATTGTGCGTTTTTTTTTTTTTTTTTTAACTCAAACCCTGTCTACTTCTTGACAGTCTGTGCAGCTGCTGTTTCATATTCCTGCTGTTTTTTGTTTTTTCTAGTTTTTTGTCTTGATGTTGTGCGTTGGTGTTGTGTGTTAGTGTTGCACACATGTTCACCATGGGAGCCGGCCTGTGAGTGTGTCTGGTTTCTTTCTGGCCGTCTTGCAGCTGGTTGGTATTCGGAGCGGTGCGTGTGTCTGCTGCGTGCGCTGGACGGGGCTTCCTCCAGGTCAGAGCGGGGGTAACGGGCTTTGCCAGAAGCGTTGCCCCCAGCAGGCTGAGCCCTCGCTGGGCACGGCTCTCTGATCTGCTGAACCCCCACCCCACCCCCCCCACACCCCACCATCCCCCCATCCTCCTCTTCCTCACGCCTGAGACAATGTCGGACTATTGATATCAGTCAAACACAGTCTTTGGCTTTTCTATCACAGTTTTGATGCTGTTGTGGTTTAAAGTCCAATCGCTGCAGACAGGAGGAGTGAACGGAGAGTGTGTGTGTGTGTGTGTGCGCGTGTGTGTGGAGGGGAGACTCATGTCCTTCAGGGTGTGTGAAGTTTGATCGTGGTCAAGTCGTGTCCATCTGGGCGCCCTGATGCCAGGGGCGTTCTGCCAGCCTATTTAGTCCTCTGGTTGTCAAACCCTCGGCTGAGGACTTGTCAGAGACACTCATACATGGAGGTTTTTTGGCCCGTGCAGATTCGACCTCCTTCCTGAGAATGAAATGACCCCGTAAAGGACAATCCCTAATGATATCATAACAATAATGGTGTGAATCAGGTCTGCTGCAGCCCAAATAAAGGCCTTTATTAGGAGACTGGGGGTCCGTGCCATCGAGGAAAAGGGCAGCGTGGCGCCTCCGTGCTGCCCTTTACTACCACAAATTGAGAGGCCTAATGAAGGCCACGGGCATCACTTCCATGCACAGCCGTAATGACCACACACTGCTTGTGTCTATTCCTGTTTCCAGGGCTGCATCATTTACTGCAGGAGTTATAGTTTCTTTGGGAGGCAAAATTATTCATGCAGGGCTTGGTTGTTGGGGACTGGGAGTGATGATGATGATGATGATGATGATGATGATGATGATGATGATGAAGACGATGATGATGAAGATGATGATGATGATGATGATGATGATGATGATGATGATGATGATGATGATGATGATGATGATGATGATGACGTGAGGCTTTCTGCATCACTGCAACACAAGTAATACACTTTACAGAAGCACAGCAACTCTTGCAGGTCAAAGGTTACAACTATTTTTGAACCAATCTGCAAAAAGAAACTACACAGAGTTTGGTGTTGGACAAAGTATTTTTAAGTATTTTTCTCTGTGTTTTGTGTATTTTTGTATTCATTTTGTACAATTTTGTATTCATTTTGTACAATTTTGTAGTCATTTTATGTGTTTTTTGTTGTAATTGTGTTTTTTTTTTGTCTGTGTATTTTGGAGATTTTCATTTTGTCATGATTTTGTGTGGTTCATGTCATTTTGTGTATTTTAGGGTTTTTGTCTATTTTGTTGTCATTTTGTGTGTTTTGTCATCATGTTATGTATTATTGTTGTTTCTGCTTTTTTGTCAATTTGTGTGTTTTTGACATCATTTTGCATATTTTCATCATCATTTTGTGTATTCCTTGAGTCATTTTGTGAGTTTGGTGAGTTACTTTGTGTTTATGGAGTTGTTTTTGTGTATTTTATGTTTTTCTGTGTTTTCTGGTGGTTACATTTTTAGATTTTGTGTGTTTTATTCGAGTGTAAAGTCGTGCTTAATAATGAGCATAGAAACATGATGAAGTAAAATGTTTTTGATGATGAATTAAAAATATTCAACAATGGCTAAAAAAACTTTCTTTTGAAAATCATTTATTTTGAAAATACCTTAAGCAGTTTGTCTTTGTTTCTGCCTTTATTGCACTTGTGGATGGATTGTTTGAGGTTTTCTCTACTTTTATGCTGTCAAATAAAAACAAGTTGCACTCTCTGGTGAGGACATATCACTGTGGATTACATACCCACGCACACACATTGTTATGCTGAGCAGCTCTGCACCTTGTTGTCGCACATAGCAGCCACGTATGTGTCTCTGTGTGTGTGTGTGTGTGTGTGTGTGTATTATCATGCAGCCCGCTATCTTAGGCCTGCTGCATAATGCATGGAGCTCAGGGGAGCCCGGCCAGTGGAGTGTGAGAGGCACGCCGCCATCAGCGCAGTCACACTGGCTCTCTGCGGACACACACAGTCACACACGTCGCTCAGTCGCCCGACAAATGTGTACAAGCAGTCAGTCACCCACAGCCTGTCCGACAAAAGTCACTGTGAGGCTCCCCGAGTCCTGATCTATGTGTCAAAGCTGCAGGAATAAATGTGCTAACATGAACTAAATCATCCATGAAGGTTCATGTGACATGTGGCTGTTTAACTAAGATGAAAAACGTCTCCTCCACAACGTCTGTGCAGCAGCTGTTTCATATTCTTTCCAAATGCACTTGTTTTGATGCTGTCTTACAAATGAGGAATCGGGAATCTTTTTTCATGTCATTTTGTTTATCTTTGCTGATTTTTGTGTCTGCTTTTCTTTTGTTTCTTTTCTTTTTTTTACATTTTTGGTGTTTTAGTTGTTGTGTATGTATGACACACTATAAATGTGCTTCTTCTTCTAAGACTGGAAACAAACTCCAAACCAGAGGCCAGTCCCCTATGTTTGGGTTAGCTTAGCATGTAGCGACCAGTTCCACTTGTTTGGGTTAGCTTAGCACATAGCGACCAGTCCCACATGTTTGGATTAGCGTAGCATGTAACTACCTAATCTTTTTACAGAGCGGATCCTTTCAGATCCTTTCAACGCATGCACGAATCTACATCCGGTCGAGATTTTTTACAGCAGTTCGTGTGCTATGTAAAAGGTTGAAACCCTGCTATTTAAAAAGAATTAGAAATGTATGTTTTGGATGAATTCTGACTGATTTACACACTTTGAGGGGCACTGGCGTAGCATTTCCCAATCAATCCAACGTGTTTGAGTTAATGTATCACAAAGCAACCAGTCTTAGATGTTTGGGCTAGCTTAGCACATAGCAACAGTTATGTGCAGTAAGGGTAGACAGGGTAGGCAGTGCCTACCCAAGGGTGACTGATATTTGGATTATTTGTTTTAATTATTAAATAATGATAATTTATTTTTCAATTTCAATAAGTTTGAAAGTGTTAGCATTTTGTGCTTTGCATAGCCCAAATGACTCAACACCGCTATGCTGCACAAGTCACTCTCACTCCTGCGCTGTATTAGTAAGGCAGGAGGAGACAACATCCACTCCCAAAGGCACACTGCTACTCTGCCTTAAGACCCTCATATCAGTGTATGGATGTGTTTGCACATGCACAGTCAGTTCTCCAATATGAAAACCATTTGCAAAAAAAGGAAGATTGCTAAGTTGTCTTTGAATGTAACCGTGCTATGCTAAATGCTATACGTACGTTCACAGTGCATTAGTGAATTGATACAGCATGGCCGCTGCTACGTTTTCTAGCTAGTGGGCGGGATAACACTACAGGAAGGATGACAGAGCTAGAAACGATAAAAAAACTTTCTTTTGAGGAAAACCGACAGCTTTTAAAAGATGGGAGACCAACACCTGAGCTACCAGACCACAAACAACGGATGCGCTGCCATGTCATGAGATATATCTTGTTGGGAGAGTATGAAGGCTATATTAAATAATTGTTTAAGTTTCTTTCATGTGTCTTACGATCTTAATTTCGTTAGATTAACACTTGCCAGCCGAAACATATGAAATTGTCATTGGTGTTGACATTGGTGGTCTCAATTTGCAACGCTCTGCCTATCCAACCCTAGTGCTCACGGCACGTTACTGCATAGCAATCAGTCCCACATTTTTACACTAGATTAGCACATAGTGACCAGTCCTATATGTTTCAGTTAGCGTATCACACAGCGATCAGTCCAACATGTTTGCGTTAGCATAGCACAAAGTGACCAGTCCTACATGTTTGGGTTAGCGTAGCATATAGCGACCAATCAAACATGTTTGCATTAGTTTCGTACAGTGTTTCCAAACGGTGTGCCGTGAGGCCAGTCCGAGTGTGCCCTGGGATTTTCTTTCAACCATACTGTTGCGGCGATCTACCTGAGTCCTCCGAGAGTGTAATGCTGGGTGTATTTGCACTCATACTGCTCCGTGTGCGCGCATGATTCTCCGTGGCGCCCCTCAACAGTTGAGCGTAATCACGCTGATGAGAATGTCACCCTATAAACGGCGGGGTTTTTATCCAGAGAACTTTACTACAGACGTCAGTAGATGTTTTAATGCAGATCAACCTCTCAGTGACTTTCACTTAATGATCTACATCAACAACTCTAACCCTAAATTACCGTTATCACAATAAAAAAATAAAAGAAAAAACGTAAAGCAACACATTAGTAATGATGTGAACACGTCTGTGGTGTGTGATGTTACTCATGTGTTTCAGCGAAAAGTGTTAAAGTTTATTAAAGTGTTTAGAAACGGTGTTCAGGGGGGCGGAGCCAGGTAGAAACCCAGGGTTTCTTTGATAAAACCTGCCAGCGACCAGGTTTAGTTCACGGACAATGTTGCCATGGTAACATACTCAGAGAAGAACATACCTCGCTTTTTGGAATGGGATACTCAGAGTTTCCCTCATTTGAGCCTGAACAAACTCAGAGTTTGAACATAACACGCTTTATGGAATACCCCTCTGGTATGAAATTAAACTCCTAATCTGATGCATTATTATTATTATTATTATTATTATTATTATTATTATTATTATTATTATTATTATTATGTTCAATATGCTGGTCAATATATTTTTTGTAGTTTACACATGTAAATATAGCTGATGGAGAACGCACAAGTCTCCTCTGATGCATGCTTGGTAAAACGGGCGGAGCAAGTTCTCATCTGGGGATTTACAGCGGACTTGCTGAGAAGTGGATTTTGAATTGGAACAGGACTTGGGCTGCACTTGATGACGTTTCACGAGCACACAAGTCCACACAAATACACAGATTGAGAAACGGTCAGTGTGTTTGAATTGTGACTGATAAGCTGCCTCATGTGTTTCACCCAGGTGTGGCACATTCCCAATCAAGCCTTCCTCACTCTTTAGCTGAGTGTCTGGTCACTGTGTGATTGCTGGATTATTGTATTGTTGACCCCCCTCGTGTCCTGCGTTTGCTTCCTGGTTTTCTTTGTGCCCTGTTGAATTTTGTTTTTGAGTTTGAAATAAACACGGACCGGTTCCAAGAAAGATACGCCTGCCTGCTGCCTCCATGCCTAATGTAAAGTATACTTTTACCAAATTAAATGTATTTACCTGAAATTGTGTTTTTTGTTGTTGTTGTACTTACCTTGCTTGACGTATTTGCATTATGTTTTGTGGTTTTTCACCTTTCTTGTCACTGGAAAGAATAAAAGTAAGAATGAGTGAAATCCTGAGTCTGTGGGAAGCCATGACATTATAAAGATACTTGACACATACATTATTATTATTGTAATAAAAAAATACACAAAAAAAACTTTTTAATAAACTACTCTTTTCATAATACAGAGGCAAACTCTATACACAGCGATCAACAAAAACATGTTCGCATTAGCTTAGCATATATTGATCAGTCCCACATATTTGGGTTAGCGTAGCACATAGCGACCAACCAAACATGTTTGTGTTAGCTTAGCACTTAGCGACCAGTCCAACATGTTTGGGTTAGCATATCACGTGGCAACCAGTCCAACATGTTTGGGTTAGCGTAGCACGCAGCGACCAATCAAACATTTGTGTTAGCTTAGCACAAAGCAGTGCTGGCTCAGTGGGGTCAAAGGGTAAAGGAGTATCATGTTGAAATTATAATTAAAAGATGCCTTTGGTGAATTTTAAGCTCTATTAAATAAATCAGCATATATTGTGTTTATTGGTCAAACAAGAAACACGTTACTGTATATGCATAGCTAGTACAATTAGCTTTAATAAATATCCTGCATGTTGTGTGTACGGCATCCTGAGAAGCTAGCAGCTGGTTAATACTTGCTAACAGGAAAGCAACTTAAACGCAGCCTGGCAACAAAGGATGAGCTTCTCTGCTTCACAGGCAGGCTATGGCACGGTAGCTTAATGCCATTTGTGTTAATTACGTGGAACATGCGCGCACTGTCGGCCCTGATTACACTGTAGGTGCTAATTGGGCTCTGAAGGTGGAGGGGAGCGGGTTAACTCCCTGCAAACATGAATAATTCCTTTGATGTGGAGCAGCGTTCTGCCTGCTGTGCACCAGTCAATAAAAGGTGCTGGCGTGCACGTGATGTGTTCGTACAAATCAGCGTGCCCACATGAGGAAGAGCCCTATGAATATATATATTCATACAGCTCGCCCGCTGAGCCCGCCGCCCTGTGGCCCTGTCCCACTGTCAGCAGCCTGAGGTAAGTGATGAATATGAATCACTCACACAGTGATGTGGGGTCAAGCACTGAAACCCAAACACGAGGGGAAAAAAAACTTTGGCAAAAGTAAGTCCCCTGTACAACATCAGTCGTGTTTAGGGATGGCATTGATAAGAATTTAGCGAGTCCGATTCCATCGATACTGCTCGATTCTCTCATTGATTCTCATTGGGTGAGACTGGGTGTATTAAATAATACAAATGGATTTGTTCGCTTTAAGTCTTAATTATCTTATATTTGTCTCTTTAATTTCCTGCAGGGATATCAGCTCTCTTTTATTCCACCAGGTAAGGCATGTATAGATTGTTTTTACTGGTTAATAATAAATACAATATATGACACTTTGGCTACAAACGTTTGAGAATACTTACAGTGCTCCTTTTGAACTTGAACAACTTGATCCAAAACTAATTTAGACATAAAACCAATAATTCTTCTGTAAAAAAAAAAAAGAACACAGGAAGAATACAAGATTGTTCTGGACTTAGGGTGTCTCCAGCTGTGGAGAACACCATTTCAGATGGTGTCAAGGATTGAGATATTTCTCAGCTAATACTGACACCATTGGCAATGTGTCCCTCTTCATCCACCACCAGAGGGTGGCGCTGTCTTAAGTTGGGATGGGAGGAAGGCTTCTATATAGTTGGACTTCTTCATTCACTCTTTGGACTGTGTAGGGCCCTATAAAATCCACGTTAATGGAATCATGGAATCAATCATTGAAAACGGAATTCGCTGTTGAATGCGGAAATGGACAGAATCGGCATGAAAAGCTGTCACCGGAACATTTTTTTTAAGGAAAAATGTTTCTGGGGGAACTGCCCATCCCCCTCCCATCCGGAACGCTTCAAACAGGCTTCAAACACTGCCTAAACTGCCAAAAAACTATCATCACTGACTCCTAAATACAAAGCCACCTGTCTATAGTTTAAACAACACACTGCTTGCGTGTGACATCATCACGTATTTGCGACGTAAGAGGAACTGATAAGCGGAATTGACAGGCAAGCAAATAAACGATTCCTCAGAATTGGATTACTGGGAACCGGTTCTCAGAAAGAACCGGTTTTCAATTCCCATCCCTAGTCATTTTTTAGGTCTCACTAATACATGCACAATCATTAAAAATATCATTTAAAGTACTTTTCTGAGTTGTTTAACTCTGTTGTCATTGTATGTGATGGGAAGTATAAACATGTCCAATAGTAATCTTCACATTCTGGTGATTTCCAGGAGGAAAATGAATGTAGTGGCTCCATCACACAGTGCCACTATACATCTCTGGCTGCATTTTCCTCCTGTGAATCACTAGACTTTAATATACTTCCTTATTACATGTGTTTTTTCATGGTATCTTGACCCCACCCGATTTTACCAATTAGATTACGCCAACGTAGGGGGTTTTATACTCTTCTTTTTTTTTTCATTTGCAAAGCACCAGGAAGTCCTGAAGTCTCCAACAGGAGCAGAAATGGCACATTAAAGGGAAGAAGAAGACCAATTTGAGCGCTACGCTATAGGACAACCCCTTCAAAGGAGCTTCAAGCGCCAAAGGAATGGTCCTGGAAGAAGTCGGTGTGGAGTACACCACCCTGGGTAGCCCGCACCCCAAGTAGATGTTTGACAGAGATGTACAGAGTACTGATATAAGTAGAAGTAGTTACAGCTACAGTTAGGACAAGTACAAGTAAGTCATATATAAAGAAATCGGGTACAAGTAAAAAGCAGCTTAATGAAATAGTACTCTAAGTAAACATTAATAGATACTTTCACTTTTTATTTTTGGTAATAAATCTTGCATACAGTAAACGTCTCATGTATAAACTTAAAAAGGATGAGACAATTGGAACTTAATTTATTTTCCACAAAGGCTTCTGGATGAAATAAAAGGTTTTTCAAAATGTACAACTTAAAAAATATATAAAACAACACCACTGAATTCAATTCTGATTTTTTTAATTTCTAAGGCTCTAAGTATAGCTACATTTATTAACTTATTTGTGAAGTTTTGTGTCTGTTTTGGCATATTGTACGTTTAATCTGGTTGTAGGCTACGATGTGATTCATTTGATTCAGTGCTTAATTTGTAAATCATTGGGGCCCGGAACAAACACCGGGTGTTTTACCGGTAATAAAAGAGACAAAAATGTTTACTTAGTAAAAGGGCCAATAATATCAAGTGAACACCAACAACCAATCAACCTTAATGTTTAATAAAAGAATGACGAATCAGCGTTAAAGAAGCACTGACAAACGCCTGTCATGGAAAACATCTGTCTCTCACTCTGAGTAACAACTGTCAAATCTGCCATGTTTCAGCACCAAGGACAGCGGAAAATCACGGCTAATTTAGCCATTCTCATCACAAAGGTTAGTAAACTTTCAGAACACAAAAACCCACAAATACAAAATATATACAAACTTTTACACCCATAAGACCATAACTCCTCTAATGAATCAGCAGCACAGTAGAAAATGAAAATATAACTTTTATTTGTCCAAAACAGCCAAAAAACAGCCATGGAGAACTTTGTATCCTCGTAGCTTTTTTGAACTTATTTCACAGCAGAGACCTGCCTTGTCTTTAATAAACCTAGAGCAGCAGCTCATCTTGGCCTCCATGTCTCAATGTCCATAGCAGAACCTTCCCTGTCGTTTCTTCTCTTCTCTCTGTCCCTGAGTCCTCCTCATGTCCCATGGATAGTTTTCCTCCTGTGTCCTGTCTGTTGGAGGCAGGTTTTCCTGCTTTAGCATCAAGTGCTGCTACTTGCTATGCTAACTGCTGCTCTTTTCTGCGATTTCCACAGAAACAATCTTGGACTTATTTACCTCAGCCTTAACTTCACTTATTGGCTTTTTTTTTAGCCATTTTCTACCGTCTTCCAAAATGACAGAGAAACAATATATGCGCAAAATCACACTTTAGAGGTGATGTGGGCAAGGCTTGACTTTCCTCTCTTTTCCTCATTAGCGCTCAGTTTTTACACTCAATTTTGTGTGTACAATGAAATTTCAAGTGATTTCACCTCAATAATAGACACAGCTGTTCAAATACAAAACTTAAAAATGTAATCAAAACAACTAAAAGCAAATGAGGTGCTCGGGATAAAAAAAACGAGGTGCTGGATCCAATCAAATAAGTGCTAAAATCTGGGAGGTGCCGGATCTTGCTCTGGCAAAAAAGGCTCTGATTTGATTGTTCTGGCCATTTTATATTTAGTAGTTTCACAACGTCTGTTGATCAATGATTTTGCCTAACAAAAAATAATAGTTTAATTTTCAGTCACGGTTGGCTGTAGAAATGTAAAAAATTACTTTATTTCTTTTAAAATGTGCTGTACTTGAGCATAAAAGCAACTCAATTACAGTAACGTGAGTACTTGTAATCCATTACTTTCACCTCTGAAGTTTGATTACACCTTTTTTTCTTACAAACTGTTTGTTTTCATGTTGCAACATCAAAAATGAATATGTGCAACAATCACTGTTGGAACTGTGGGTGTCGATATGTGGACATATTATCCGAGGTTTGAGGTAATAGCAGCAGGGTGTGTGTGTGTGTGTGTGTGTGTGTGTGTGTGTGTGTGTGTGTGTGTGTGTGTGTGTGTGTGTGTGTGTGCGTGCGTGCGTGCGTGCGTGCGTGCGTGCGTGCGTGCGTGCGTGCGTGCGTGCGTGCGTGCGTGCGTGCGTGCGTGCGTGCGTGCGTGTGTGTGTGTGTGGTGGATATAGTCTCTGGGGGCTGGATTACCTCTCTGCACGCCCCAGGCAGAGCAGCTCTTGGGGGGATTACTGTGAGACCTGCACCCGGCCGGATTAGAGCCACAGACTTCATTTCCATCCCCTTATTTACCTCGACCCACCGGAGGAAACGCTCAGCTGCACAAAAACATGCTAATTGATGCTGAGAAAGCCGCAGAGAGGTGAAACACTCACCGTGTAAGTTTTTTTTTTAGGGGGGGACGGTTTTTGAGTCGGTTACAGATACTTTTTTATCTGGTGGGATTGTGTCGACTGTGTGTGTGTGTGTGTGTTCAGCCATGTGTGTCTGAAATTGGTGGTGTTCCTGTCTGATGTGGGTATGAATGTACAAGTGTGTGTGTGTGTGTGTGTGTGTCCTCATTACCTGGCGGGTCGCGTACACACACGGCCGCGGCGTGACGAGGACAGTCGAAGCGAACCTTCTCCCGCCGCCGCAGCCCTTAACGAGCAGGTGATGGGAGGTAGAGTGGCCAGTTGCCATAGCAACCAGGCTGAACTTTGACCCTGCGGGTTGGCGACCTGTATATATTAGGATCAGAGGCATATGCAAATGTTTCCCCCTCCTTGCTCCGCTTCTTCTGTCCTTCTTGTTCCGCCGTGGACTTGACACGTGTGCTAACAGCGCCCTTGCACTGAAGGGCGGAAGGAGCCGAGGGGGATGAGGGGCGGTGGGGTTTGTCCATTAGTGATCGCCGTGGTGACAGGAGCTCACACTTCACCTGGACGCCGCTGCCGCCGTGTGACCTTCGACCCCGCAGAACAGCCTGCGAAGCAGAAAAGCGGATCATTAGGAGGGAAAGTGAGCGCTCGCAGTGATTGGAGTCACTTCTCTTGTCAGAGGCGACAGTTTTTGTCCTTTTAGCTCGACTTTGTTCAGTTTCATGGCGCCGAAAACTGATTTCTAGTCAAATTAGTCAAGGAAACGCAATCTAATCTAATCCGTACAACCAAGCGTCACTCCAGATAGTGCTCACATTTACTCACATGGATCAAAAATCCTTATTGTCATTACAATATCTGTACTTTCTCTGATTTTCTGTTTTAAAATTTCCATTTTCCATTTCTGTTTTGTCTCAGTTTCTAGGTCTTTCCCTGTTTTGATGACTTTATTGCTATTTAACTTCCTGAAATTGTACCAAATATGATAAATAGGATTAAAAGAGTGAAGTGGTGTTTTTGAATTTTTATATTTACATGCTTCAGATAATTTAGGGTTCGGCTAAAATCACTTCAGATTAAGACTTGTTGGACACTCAATGGGTGATGCGGTCCAAAACATGGAAGTGAGGGTTTAATCCGTGTCATGTAACTTTTTATTTCATTCTGCACAAAATGCAGTGCCGCCTTGGGATTACGTAACGTGAAATTTTGAGCAAGATATGAGATAGATTTTATATATTCATCCATTTTGTCAAACTTTCATTTCAAAATTTCAGAATGTGAATTATGCAATCACAGAAAATGGTCAGGGAGGTGAAAAAGAACCCAAGAGTCTCTGGACTTATTCACACCTCCCTGTTTGTGGAGGCACAGAGTGCATTTTCTCCAAAAATTTTGGAAATTTTGTGAACACAGACGACACAACTGACTCATAATAATGATAATGATTGATTTTATATAGTGCTTTATCATAGACGCTCAAAGCACTTTACATAATTAAGGCATTATTTCACTCCATTTAGTGGTGGTAAGCTACTATTGTAGCCACAGCTTCCCTGGGACAGACTGACGGAAGCTAGGATGCCATAGTGCGCCATCGGTCCCGCCGACCACCACCAACACTCACTCACTCACTCACTCACTCACTCACTCACTCACTACATTCATATTAGGCAATGTGGGTGAAGTGTCTAGCCCAAGGCAGATGACAGATACTACTGGAGCGACTGTACCCCACTGTGGCACCTGGAATTCTCACCCCCAATTTCCACTGGATGCGGCTCCGCTGCGTTACGTCACCACCGCGTCACCGGAGCTGATAGGTTTCCATTTGAGTCTATGTGTTAATTTAACCGGGTCCGCTGAGGTGCGTGTCTGCTCCTATCCAGATGTGGCAGTCCAGTGCCGTCCGCCAGATATATGCAGGCCTTCTATTTCTTTTGGACACTGGAGCACGATGCATCAATCAGCACAGAGCAAATGAAGCTAAACAGGAAATTAAGCAATAAAATATCAGGTTACTTTTCAAAATCAAACACTTCAGATTATATTTCAAGTAAATACATCACCAAAACGTCATGATGTCAAAATCACAAAATCACATTCACTGTATTGTTTCCTCTCATACTGTAACTACACTGTAAACTGTGTAGGAGGTCATGTTTATGACAGATACCACGGCACACTTTTTGACCACTTGGTCAGGAAAAGTTTCCCCCTTTTTCCCTTTCAAACAGAGACAAAGGAACTGAGTACAGGAATTTACAACTGTTTGTTCTTCCTCCACTCCTCCTTGAAGCACATGGCAGAATTTTTCCCTTTGTGTTCTACTGTTCTCCAAGAATTAACAATGAAACATTTTAGAAGCAGACACAAATTTTTGATGAAAGTTTGAAATGTATTTTTCTGTACGGCCACTAACTCTCTTTATTCACAGGAAGTCAAGGACATCCTTAGAATAAGATCATATAATTGTTTTTACAGTATAAGTGTTCCTAAAGAATATCTCTCATTAACTTTGCATAAGTATATCATGTTTGGTGCCAGAATAACTGGGAAAATATGATAACTGCTTTCGTCTCTTTATGAAAGTTATAATCTAACTAGTTTCTGAGTTATATTCATATTTCTTGTTCAAAAGGTTTCTCATTATCACACATACATGATAGCCACAACCCACAAAACATCCAAAGCAATCTAATTGGCTCCTGAAAACACGTCAACCAATAGAATCGCTTAGACCGCGATAAAACCGAAGCGCAAAATTAAAATCATTGGATTTCGGTGGTGCTGGCGCTCCGGCCCCACTGCAGTGTATGTCATTCTCGTTTGTCAACTTTTTCTTTGTAACCTCAAAGTGTTTTCTTTCATTAGACCTTTTAAATAAGCTTGCACGTCCCAGAGATAAAACCTCCTGTTCCAACTGCAAGAGCTGAAACCTTGAACCAACACAAGAACAAAGGTCTGCATGAGCTGAGTCTGCGCTGAAGATGTCCACGCAAGGTCAGTTCTCGACCCGTGGTGATGAACACAAGTCAGAACCAGTGGAAACCTGCTGACTAAACAAGCTGTGAAACTCGCTGAACTAGGAAGAGGGCCATCGGCCCTATCACGAGCCAGAACCAAGCTTTCTTCAATAACCCGTCTGCCACAAGAGACCGAGGTACTCTGGATCTCAAATTCTAATCGGACATGGTTCCACACTAATCTTCTCATAGCCCTCACACACACACACGCCCGCACACACACACACACACACACACACACACACACACACACACACACACACACACACACACACACACACACACACACACACACACACACACACACACACACACACTGAAATCATGCTACTTTTCTTTCTTTCTTTCTTTCTTTCTTTCTTTCTTTCTTTCTTTCTTTCTTTCTTTCTTTCTTTCTTTCTTTCTTTCTTTCTCTACTAAGCTTTTACCTTTAAAGTGTATATACATGTATCCTTAGTTTAGTGAGCGTAGCGCTCTTTTAGCTTCATTGTGTTACTAGGTTTTAACTTGTGTTGATTAATACATGTTTATACTTTGAGAAGTTGTCTGTGATTTATGAAAATATTACAATCATAAGGTTTGTTATATGGAGAGTAGATAGTCTTGACAAGAGTTCACAACCCTGAATGACAAGGTATTAATAACTAATTAAGTGATTTG
Source organism: Gouania willdenowi (assembly GCF_900634775.1). NCBI lineage: Eukaryota > Metazoa > Chordata > Actinopteri > Blenniiformes > Gobiesocidae > Gouania > Gouania willdenowi. Next base: position 32,695,180 of record NC_041052.1, read on the forward strand.
AAACACTTGATCTCAATTTCAGATGGCACCTCTTGGCAAATTACTGTAATATTAATAATAATTAATATTATAATTCTTATCACTTCTTATCCAAGCTCCTCCCCCGACAACTGCAGTAACTTTGATTTAGTTCATGTTCTACTGGTGCAGTTTTATCTCTTCTCTGTTGGCTGTTGCTAAAAAATGTGGGTATGACAAATCCAGAGAATCCAACCTTCTTGTACTCCTTCGTTAGGAACACTGACCTGTTTATCTGTTTATTGTTGCGTTTATAACACATACCTTTAACTGCGTTCTCACGTGATTATATAAATATCGTGAGAACTCCTCTGTCTCGTGACGTCACAGTCATCCAACCGGAGTGGCCGTGGCGCAGTGGAAAAGTATCCAGTGGAAACCCCCAGTCAGGGGTCTCCCATCCAACTACTAGCCAGGCCCAGACCTGTTTAGCTTCTGAGATCTAATGAGATCGGGCAATGACAGGATGGTAAAACTGTGGTTCATCCTCCTGGGAGTTTGTTTACAGCTTCATTGCCATGAATCTGACAATACAATGAAATTCACGATTTGCATATCACAATACGAAACAATATGTGATATCAATAAATACAAATTTCATCTTTTCAAGTACAAAATGGTATAACATTCAACGTATTTATTTATTTTTAAAAACTTGGGAGGACAAGTAAATATTAACTAACAAACAACATCAAAAACAAGTGTTATGTTTATCAAATAGTCAAATAATAGTTTTCAAAAAAGTAAAACTTTTGCTTTGACAACAGATTCTGATTCTGTTAAGTTCTTAAATATTTTTTTTTTTTTTTTTTTTTAAAGTAACCATATATATCTATATAAGTGCCCAGCACTCAATTTCCAAGCTAAAGTACATTGAGGAGTGAGGTAGTTTAACAAGGTCTGATGTTGTTCGCGCATATGTTAGCGATATTAAATGTTTTTTTTCGTGAGAGGACATGATGAAACACAATATCTAATTGGACATTTTTGGGATTGATACGATAATCGCACTGTGAAATATCGCAATATATTGCTGACTCTTGGATTCATTTGCTCTGATTGTCCGCCTTGTTTGGTCGGTGTGAACACGCAAATTAAGTCTAGAGCGGATCAAACAGGAGAATTCTATCGCAATTAATTTTGTCCATCTGTGAACATTTCCAATCCAAATCTGCATCAACTAGAATCACTGCGAACGCAACCGCTCTCAGAACAGATCAAACGCAGGAAGTATCTGTGCTGATGTTGAGCGTGCAGCATTGTGGTCAAAAGCCCTGCAACTTGTTGCTGCTCCTTTGTTGAATGTTGTGAAAAAACAAACGGAAAAGGCAAAAGTTTCTGCGCATTCTTAAACACTTGCTTTGACCGATAAATGAGAGCCTCTTTTTTTGGATTTTTGTTTCTCTATCTAGAAAAGTCTCTACTCCAGTGGTTAGCTCATGTAACGTCACCAGAAGTTGCACTAAACATCTTATCTGGAGAATGAAAGGCACTGCTCCTCACCTGGCTAACACCCTCCTTACAGTGAAGCATGGCGGTGACAGCATCATGCTGTGGGGATGTTTCTCTGCTTCAGGGACTGGGCAACTAGTCTCATGTAGTTCATTTGTTTGTGTTAGTGAGCAGTTGGATGGGTGTACGGACCTCTTCCTCACACACTGTCATGTTTTTAACCAAGAGGCTGCAGCTTGACACAGTTTTTACAAGTTCTTGCATTTCTCTGATCAACTTCAGAGCTTTAGCTTCCTTTTATATGTTGATTATGAGTGTGATTAACGCAGTGTGAGAGGATTACGGTGCAGTGCGATGTGCAAGAATCCAAGGCCACAGGAAAAGCAGCGCTACAATTAGCAGCAGCTGATCCGCCTCTTTTATCTCCCCAACAAACGCTGCGACCGGGAGAAGCAGAAATCCTTTTTTAATTGGCAAACAAATTCTAAGAACATGCAGCCATGGAGAGTGTGGACTGTTCAAACACCTCCTGCAACATCTGCCTTCTATACGTTTTTATAATTAACACTTACTGTTCTGCTGCTGCCTGAGAACAAAGAAATGAACAGAGCGCAGATGAAACAGTCAATAGTCCAAGGTTTATTTTGCACGCAGCCCTTTTCTCCCTCTGTATGCTTTTGTTCCACTTTTACTCATTTCTATGATGTGAAGCAGTGACTCCTAACCATGAGTGCACGTAAATATTTAACAATCCAATCTAAGGCAAAAGGCACATGTTGTTTGTGGGGTTTTTTTTCGGAACAAAACTTTTCCAAAATGTCCATTAATCCATCCATTTTATGATGCTTGCTCCTTTTTTCAGGGTCACGGGGGTCTGCTGGTGCCTATCTCCAGCTCTCATTGGGCGTTAGGCGGGGGTACACCCTGGACACTCCATAGCAGGGCAACACACAATCACTCACATTCACACCAGTCATGTTTTTGATTAGTGGGAGGAAGCCAAAGTAACCGGAGGAAATCCAGGGGAGAACATGAAAACGTCACGCAGAAAGGACCCAGGTTTCCACCCCAGAGCTTGAACTCAGGACCTTCGTGCTGTGAGGCAGATGTTTTTTTCTAAAATGTAGGAAATTATAATGTTGCTCTCAAGCCGAGCTTGGTTTAGGGACCCCAAACCTGTTTTCAAATGGTCGCAACCAACTGTTTCCACAAAGCTGGAAATATCACATCATTCAAAAGCAGCAGTTACGCATCCAGTGGAAATTGGGTGTTAGTCTTTAATGGATGTGTAAAGTGGGCGGAGTTACCAGGACACGCCAATTCAACGGAGGTGAAGCTGCAAAACAGATCAATGTGATTGGTCAAAGATGTTGAACAGTCAGGTGTCTCAGCTTTACTCACAGATGGCTGCAGGTAATGTTGGAGGAGGAGACACAAAGAGTGTACGCAGCTTTTCTGCTGAGTCAGCATTTCAGAAACAAATAAATGAATTAAAATGAATCCAAACATGTTCCTTTGTTGTTCTTTCTTTTGACTTAATCATTTTTTTTCTTCTTGTTTTCAACACTGCATTGACTTTCTCACAAACATCCATCCATATGGTATTTCTCCTGCTCACATTAAACAAATTCACACTCCTCTAATTAGCATCTTAGCCTATTTGTACATCAATTAAAAAGTAATTTACTTTAAATTTAAAGCTAAGTGAAGTGAATCTGTGATTGGACTGACTTGCACTATGGTGAAAAGAACTCTGAGCTTTAAAGGAGTTTATAGGGCAGGATCAAGAAATAAGATATATTTATATTGAAAGACGGCCGTGCAGTCATCAGTCAAGTCGTCACGGGAGTGTTGATTCATTCAGTGTGCAGCGGTACAATCCACAGTTGCATCGGTTTTTTTCATACATCCATTCTCTGACCCGCTTGTTCCTGTTTTCAGGGTCACGGGGCAGTTTATCATGTTGTATTTCATTTTTCCCTGTGTTTCCCAGGCACATTGAATGCACCATTAATGCTTGGCGTTTTGTTTTGAACACGGACTGTTTACCTCCTTACTGAGATTACATCAGGAAAACATCACATCAGTCGACCATCGATAAAAAATTGACCAATGATGAAAAAAAATATGACTGTCATGATCAGATTTATATGAATACAACAGCTTTTTATTGTAAAGTTACATTAGGGAACTGTTATTTATTGCAATGTATATTATAACCATGTTTTTTTAGAAAATGAATTACCCTTCACCATGAAGAACATTAACCTGTCTATCCTTTCTTTGTGTGTTGGAACCTCTCCTGCCTCGTTGTTGCGTGTTTCCTCTATGGCCGGTCTCCCTCCTTCCCCTTTCTGAGTGGCTGTAGCACATCTGATTGCTGTTGGCAATCAGGGTGAGGGAGATTATTTAGGATGGCAGGAGAGAGGCGCAGGCAGAGCAGAGTTGAGCACTGAGCCAAACACACACTGCAGGACAGAGGCATAGTGAGGTTTGTTGGTTGCTTGGTTAGTTGTTGTCTTGTTGGTTGTTTTGTTGAGTAGTTTGAAACCTCTTTCTATTTAAGTAGCAATCATTTAACTCATGCATGTTTAGATTGCTGGGCTTTGTTATTTTAGTTTGGCTATAGTCGCTGGTAGTCCTGTTTTCCGGATTTTCTTTCTTGGTTTAATAGTTAGTTTTGGCTGAGGTAGCTTAGCCAGGGTGGGGCCTGGTCCGATGGCCCATGGAGCGGTTAGCCAGGTTCTTAACCCCTCTTTTCCTTATTTTGGCCGGCGCCTGTAGCCTTTTTGGTTTGTTGATTTATGTTTTGATTCATTAATGTTTTATTTACAATAAAACTTGCAAACTTGAACCCTTTTGTCTGTGTCCTTTTGTATATGTTAGTGGTCTCCCTTCATCAAGCCACATTTTCTTGAGGAGACCGTAACACTCGTATATTGAGCAGTTGTACATTTTTCCCCAAGAAAAAGAGCCATTCAGCACTCGTTAACTAACTAACTAGCTTTGAACATTAGCTTTGAAAGTGAGTTTTCAATCTCAGCACAGTGGACGTGGCAAAACACACATCGGAACTAGCTCATAATCAATCTCAGTATGAGGTCAAATCAGACCGTGACACCAGGAAGCACATTTATACCACTACAAAGTTACAACACAGAGGTCCGTGAGAGCTGCAGCAGCAGCTATAGATGAGATTTAAAACGCACCTAAAAACTTTAAATCAGGCGTAGAAAGTTGGTGAACTTGACATGAGTCATGTTGTGTGTAAAGAATGCAGTGCTGCTAAACCTTACACAAACTGAGGGGCTCACTTATATCGATGTGGCGCCGCTGCTCTACTGTAAAACTGGTAAGAAAAGTACCTCTAATAACTTTGTCCAAGGCGCTACTGTGGCAGCTCCTTCTACCTGTGATAAAGCCATAACTGACGCCAGACCTGTTTTTAAAAGCGTGTTTTATTTTGTTTTATTATACGTCATTTTTTGTTTGTCTTATGGACATTAAATATAACTCAGTAAGGGTCTGTTTACAACAGCTGTGACTGTTAAATAATACTTTTTTTATCTTTATTGGCACAAGCAGTTGTGAAAGACCTAATTGTGACAGGTAATTAGTTATTTTAAATGTTAATGTTTATTTCTGCTGCTCGGTTCTGTATTAGCCTAATACCTGGGCGGCAGTAGCTCAGTCCATAGAGACATATGTTGGAAACCGGAGGGTGGCCGGTTCAAGTCCCAATGCGGACCAAAATACAGAAGTTGTTCTGGTAGCTGGAGAGGTGCCAGGGCACTTCTCGAGCACTGTCGAGGTGCCCTTGAGCAAGGCATCAAACCCCAACACTGCTCTGGTGCGCTCCCTTCATTGTGGAAGCAGCCCCACTCTGACATCTCTCTATTGATGCATGTTCACAGGTCCTGTTTGTGCATGTGTGTGTGAGAAGCATGTCCCTAAAAATAACAGAGTGTAACATAATTTCCCTTCAGGGATTAATAAAGAATTAATAAAAAATACCTGCTGTAGAGTTCAAATCATCATCTGTGGTAGACATGAATATGGACATTGTACTATTGAAAGTGTCACTTTAAGTCACTCATTGAGAGTGATGTTGTCTCACAGTTTATTGTTTAAGTTGTGACAAATGTGATAAACAGGTTCAAAATGTGAGGAACCCATTCCTGTTCCTTATGTTGAATCTGGTTCCAAATCCCAACACTACTGGTGAAAAGGCCCAATTTTTTGTTGTGCTTTTTAAGAGGCCAAAAAGAAGTTGCATAAAATAATGCATAGTTCAAGTAGAGCAAAATGTACACTTTTTTTTGTTAAATGTGCTGCTTTTAAGGAAATCAATAAATCTTCTGACTCTAGTTACATACTGAATTACAGCTTCTTATTTTCTATTTACATTATTGGTATAATTTCTTAGCATCATGTTGAATTGCATCGTGTAGTATTGAATCGCCATCAATTCATTATCAAAGTATATCAAATCGGGAAAAAGGGGTGAAACGTATCGCATTGCATCGTCTGGGGATTCAATGTATTGCTAATGTATCGTATCGCTGGTAGCGTATCGAGATGCGTATTGAATCGTTGTCAGTGATGGAGATTCACATGCTTAGTAAATATGTAATTTGTTCTGGGAAAAAAATAAGCTTTAACTGTCGGTTTCGAGTCGGGCTTGGATATAAATAACTGAAAGCATGTCAAGTTCTGGTCAGGTTCGGGTCGCACTCAACGTAAATCGTGGTCCGATCCGCAAAACCTCAAATGGTAGTTTGGTCCACCGCGCTTGTCTTCTTTCAGTCTCCAAGCCGTCTTCTCCTTTTTCTTTATTTCCGGCAGAGTGGATGCATGCCTCTCCAAGCGGTCGAGAATGCACATCAGTCACATCCGCAGTACTATACAGGAAATTGTGGTCTATAATTGCAGTACAAAATGCATCACACCGTCTGTTCAAGGTAATAGGGAGATACTGTATGTGTGTGGGCTCATTCTTTTTTGGATTTAAATGCTTCATCACCGATTCGTATTAAAATACTTTTTTTCACAAATCCTGCGCTATGCTCCTTTAAAGCCAATGGAGTGAAGTTTTTGTGATGTGATGCAGGTGATTGAAGCTCATCTGAATAAACATTTCATAGAAATTGTGTATTTTTATATCCGAGTCTCACATGCACACAGAGCGTCCAATTGGACTCACTTCCAAGGCAGCCCTTCCCACCCACAAACAGGGATTATTATGATGGATGGAGCGTGGAGCCAGGAGCACAGCTGCAGGGACTGAACTCTAAATTGGTCTCTGGGGTTGATGCTGAGTACTTTTACCTGCTTTTGGCTAAATTTCCCAGTTTTCCAGTGTGCTGCATTGATGGACAGCAGTGCAGAGGATGGAGAACTTTCCTCGGTTGTGGAAGTATCTACACAATCCTCCACGTCTGCTGCAGATCGTATGACCTTTATAAGTCTCTCACCTGCTACAGTGTGTGGCCTGGATCCTGCACGAACATAGACATCAGATTGAAGTCGGAACACTCAGGTCGATTTCTCGCAGCACAAAAATCTCATCTGTAGCTTGAGTATTAAATATAAAAATATTATTTTCTGAACTAGCACAGCCACACAGATCTTCACTATTTCACAGACAGGTAATGACCATTGTAGCAAAGAGGGTTCACTACGCGGGAGGATGAGAGAAGAAGTCATCATGTTGTCCAGAAAGTGGCTGAACATCGGTGATGTCAGATAAGTTACAGTCGATGGACATAAAAAGTGGCTCTCCCTGCTCTTCAACCAGCTCCGTGGATGGATCTGTGGTTTTCCCAGGCCAGAACAGAGGTGCTAATAATGTTAAATGTATTTCCAATTCACTAGATGTGAACTCTCATTCAGAAACATCTTTTATGAACTTTCGTGAAATTCTTGATTCAGCTATGTTCAGCCTGACGTGATTCATTAGCTCCGCCTTCTTTCTTTGATCTCCCTCGTTAGTTTCTGAAGCTTTTCTCCACATTTTCATAAACACCCTTTTTCATCTATTACTACCAACAACACAAGCTGTAATTGACACATCTGTTGCACTGGCCTGGGACTTTATTCTAGTGATTCAGAGGAGGAAACGTGCGCGACAGCAGATCTAAAACCAATGCAGGAGCAGTAAGTGAGTAGTTGCTCCCCTTCTACTAGTTGGTTCATTGTTGGTTCATCATTTGTTCTCTGCTGGTTTATTGTTGATTCATTGTTGGTTCATCATTGATTCATTGTTGGTTCATCATTGGTTCTTCACTGGTTCATTGTTGGTTCATCATTGGTTCTTCACTGGTTCATTGTTGGTTGATCATTGGTTCTTTGCTGGTTTATTATTGGCTCATTGTTGGTTCTTTGTTGGTTCTTTGCTGGTTCATTGTTGGTTCTTCGTGGCATATCCTGTCGGAATCGTTCTGATCCCTTCTTGTGTTCTGAACTTTTTTGTCGGCTTTCTTTGTGGCTGGTTTGGACTGCTAAACTAAAAGAGCAATAATGAATAAATGAGCTGTTCTGGCATATTAAATGAAGTGCTTTCCTGGTTTCTGGTCTCTGGAGATGTGACTTTGAGTCCTGGCAAAACTCTTCACAAGTTTGAACTTTTTTATTGTCCTGTTACTTAGTGTGTCATGTTTAGCTCAAACCTTGATGCAGAAAGGCTCTCATTATCCTTCTAGACTCTGAGCTACCGCTCCGTCCGTCCTGACACAAATGCAGCCTTCCTCGGAGACGATCTGTGATCCTGGCAGAGCCTCATTTCACGGCTTTGCGCTCGCCTCGCTGGAAACTGGCCGAAGTAAGAGTTTAATTCTGTTAACAGGCCGGCCGGGCTCAGTGGGGCCTGATTTATGTGCTGACAGGCTGTGGAGGCTGGGTGCACCGTGTGTGCGCAGGAAGACGTATCGCTGCTGGAAGCTAAATAAAAAATCAATGGGAGCGAGGCTGCTTGGTTAGGGAGAACGTCCGCTCGGCTGGAGTTTAACAGCGTTTTAACCCTCCGCTGACGGAGGATGGAGGAGCGGCCATCGATTTCAGCCTCAGCCTGCCCACCATCACCCTGCCTGCTCCCCTTTAATAAATCAGCTGTGCGTGTGTGTGTGTGTGTGTGTGTGTGTGTGTGTGTGTGTGTGTGTGTGTGTGTGTGTGTGTGTGTGTGTGTGTGTGTGAGCTTCAATTTCCTCTCATGTCAAACACAGAGACCTTAGTGTGGGTGAACAAACCAGGCCAAAGTGCTTCATACTCCTCTGTGCTCCGTACTAAGGCTTCATCCTGCAGCACAGACTCTGAGAGTACTGGGACACGTGATCCTGATTCCAGTGAGTCATTAACCCGAGTCATTAACTGGAATCATTTGAGTCAGGATTGTTTTCAGTGAATCTGCGAGTTGGTCCCTAACGTGGATTATTTGAGTCATGACTGTTCTGGTGGGGTATAACCAGATCATTTCAGTCCTGAGTGGTTCCTCTGGGTCAGAACTGCATCCAGGGTGTCCGTTACCATGGTAACTGAGAGTTTACAGTGATGAATGTTTTTTTCTGAGATTCTCTCAGTAAAGCAATTCATCCTGCAGTGTTTACAGTGAGTTTAATGACTTTATACAGTATATTTTGTATCCGTTGCAGAGGACTCAGAGCATCCATGAGTCCTGACTCAATCTCTGAACACCTCCTCTGTTCTTCTGCTCGGTCAACCCAATCCAGGACTAAATTCCTTGTTTTATTTTGTTCAATTCATCAAATACCAAAACAGATAGTCTATGTGTCAAAGTATCCTTGGGCAAGACCCTGAACCCTAAGTTGTTCCCAATGGTTGATTAGAGCCTTGTATGGCAGCTCTGTCCCATTGGTGTGTGAATGTGAGTGTAAATGGGTGAATGAGCTGATATTGAGACTACCTCAGTGGTTGTAAAGCACTATATAAATCAAGTCAATTTACCATTTACCATTTACATAACATAACTTTAGTCTTACCAAACAACTCCAATATAATAACTACAAAAACAAACTGTAAAAACACACAAACAACCACATGAATTAAAGACAATAAAAACATATACGTATATATAAGATGGAAAAAAAAAAATAAGACCAAATAAACACATGAAATGGCAACAAAAGCAAACAAAGTAAACAAAAATCCAAAATTTAATTAATAAACATTCAAAACAACAAAAAAGACCACAAAAAATAAAACAATTTAGGGTGAATAACACTAAACGACAACAGAAAAAAAAACAAAAAAAAAAACAAACACTACAACACAAATGCAAAACTACACAGACAACAAAAACCAAATTACTCCAAAAACACACCAAATAAAAATCAAAAAGACAAAAAAAAAAGAACACACAAAATGCAACTAAATGTTGTCACAAAAATTGACACCAAAAATACACAAAACTAGATAATAATAATTGGATTTATATAACGCTTTTTTTCAAGGAGACTCAAAGCGCTTCACAGAAAACACTATTCATTCACACAATCATACTGGTGGTGGTAAGCTACATTGTAGCCACAGCTGCCCTGGTGCATATTGATTGGAGCGTGGCTGCCATTTCGCTCCTACAACCCCTCTGACCACCACCGACATTCATGCACAATTCATACAAAGCAATGAATGGGTTTGGCTTGCCCAGCAACACAACGACATCGACCTGGATAGAGCAGGATTTGAACCCCCAGCCATTTGGTTATTGGATGACCCATTCAACCACTGAACCACAGGTTCCCTGATTGAAGAGACAACAAAAACACAAATATTATCACTACAAAAACACAAAAAGTCACACCGAAACACACAAAACAATGACATAAACAAACAAAAAGCAACTGCATTAAACTAATAACACTCAATGACAACAAAAATTCAGAAAACTTAAACCCAAATAGCTTAAAAACAAAACACAATTAAAGAAACCCAAAGATTTTTGTAAAAACACAGAAACAGCATGTTTTTCAGTTGTCGTGGGTTTTTTATGTGTTCGGTGAGACTCTGGTCTGTGCACAGAACAATGTCCTCCTCTGTTGTGCGGCGCAGCATACGGAGGTTCTGTGTCTCGTCGAGTTGTGTTAAATATCAGCAGATGGACTTGGCTCACACACTGGCAGCAGCCAAATACACTCGCTCTCCGTTAGCGTGGACGCCAACTGGTCACAGGAAGGTTTACTCGCCATCATGCTGAATCAGCAGCGGCTTCAGGAGGCCCTAAATGTTCCCACATGACCTCACAATAATAACATTATTGCTGATTTTCTTTTATCAGGAACTCAAAGTATGAATAGAAAGACATTTTTTATCTAGACGTGTTCATTCACTGCTTGTAAGAGGAAGTCAAGAAACAAAAGAAATGTCATTCAGAAGATGAACCAATGAAATCACTCGCCCATTTTACAATAAAATCAAACCTAACTCAATATACAAAATGACAACAACAATTATTCATACATCTGTGACAAAGGACAGGAACAGATCTATTCTTTGTTTGTCTGTAACAAAGTACAGGAACAGATCTATTCCTTATGCGTTTGTGACAAAGGACAGGAACGGATCTATTCTTTTTTTGTTTGTAACAAATGACAGCAACAGATCTATTCTTTATGCATTTGTGACAAAGGTCAGGAAACAATCTATTCTTTATACGTCAGTGACAAAGGACAGTAACAGATCTATTTTTTATTCATCTGTGACAAAGGACTGGAACAGATTTATTCTTTATATGTCTGATAAAAGAGAAGAACAGTTCTATTCTTCATATCTCTGTAATATTTGAATAGGAGCAGATCTATTCCTTATACATCTGTGGCAACGGACAGGAATGGTTCTACTCTCTATATGTCTGTGACAAAGGACAGCAACAGATTTATTATTTATGTCTTTGACAAAAAAGAGGAACAGATCTGTTCTTCATTCGTCTGTAACATAGAACAGAAACAGATCTACTCTCTATACATCTGTGACAAATGACAGGAAGGGTTCTACTCTCTATACGTCTTTGACAAAAGAAAGGAACGGATCTCAGTTATCAGATCATATGGAGAAGGATCTGTATCTGTGTCAACATCAGGAACGGCCTTGATGACCATGTCCTCAGATATTCGGTGGTGCCCTCTCAACCTGGTAGCGGCGTTCTCCGACTGGTGCTCCCTGATCGCCCTAGTGAGGCCCAGTCACACCGAGGGAGGGCGGAGCCATTATCGGGTGTCTTCCCAATTAGGATCACCTCCAGCAGTCGTGACCGCCCTGCACGCGCCCCTCCTTCACCGCAATTAACGCAAAAATAAATGTATGCAAATCCAGATCAGCGGCGAGCAGGCCTGTGAAGGCGGGGAGGTGATCTGAAGGAGACGCAGAGCCACGTGCTGTCCACAGGGCAGCCGCTGATTAGGAGCATCACTGCACCGTCGCCATGGCAATGATGTTTTGTGGGTGTGGACCGAGCGGGGTGACTGAGTGACAGCGATAATTATGTGGTCAGGGTCACGGTGGGGTCACCGGGGCAACGCTGCTACACAGAGGTCGCTGTACAAACAGCGAGCTGACATCAGCAGTGTGTGTAGACACACACACACACACACACACACACACACACGTGAAATGAGGCTCCGACTTCTTATTCATCACTTGTTTGTATTTCCATGGTTTTCCTTTATTCATTAATAGAAATATTCAATATTTTCTTTTTGTTGATTTTCAATATTGTCAAACACTTAATTTCCAATAATCACCAATATGATATAAGGGAAAAAACATTATTATTATTATTATTTTATTTTTTTAATTAAAATAATAATAAAAAAAAACAATAATTAGATTAAAATATCAGAGAAAAAGTGGTACTGATGTTAACCGATTTACATTTTTTGATAAATGCTGTCCGCTAATATCACACATCTGATTGTGATTGTTCCTGATAAAGGCTTCTAAAAACAAAGTCATTATAAAGACTTTCTATGTCATAATTCTGACTTTTAAGTATAAGTATTTATTTCTTTCTCATCTAATAATTATTTATATTTTTCTGTCTTTGCGATGGAGTGACTGAAACATTTGCTAGAACGCGCTTGGGATGGCACACAGCAACCAGGGGGCGCTCTACCAGTCAGGGGTGGCTCCCACGTGGAGGCGTGGTGTTGTGGAGGTGGAGGAGCGGAGCTCTGATGCGTTAGGAGGAGATTGGCAGTGATGTGCGGCCTCCTCCCGGGTTCTTCCTCCGAGGCAGCAACTATTGATTGTTGGGAGTGTTGCTGCTTCCTTCAGTGTTTTACAGCATGTGGAGGGAAGGGAACAGCATCCAGTGTGTGTGTGTGTGTGTGTGTGTGTGTGTGTGTGTGTGTGTGTGTGTGTGTGTGTGTGTGTGTGTCCGTGTGTTGAACGAGCGTCGTGATCTGATGATGGTCATTTGGAGGGCCCAAAGCTAACATATAGATTTTTCCAGTTATTGAATTCACTTGAGCATAACATTGTCTTCCCAATCCCAAAGAATGCATCACACTCCCCTGCTCGCATTATCATGCTGAGCATTGGGAGAGCATGAATCTAGAATTAAAACACGTTTTTGAATATTGTAAATGTATAATAATTTTTAATTATTATTGCCTTATTGCAAACAACAAACTCGACTGTGAGGTATCATAATTAGGGAGTGGGCTCTTGGTTGGTGGTTGGGGGCCCAAGGCAAGTGCAACCCCTTACCTAATGGTAAGTCCACCTCTGATAATGATGTCACCAAAACCAGTGAAACCATTTCTGCAGGACGAAGATCCTGAATTGACACACACTTAGTACTTGTAATGGTTGGTGTTACAGTTCAAACAGTGATCATGTCAACCTGTGCCTGAGATTATGTGTTGCTTCATCTGAAGCGTGTTGTGATGAATGAGTGGTTCATATTCATGTAAAGTGACATCATTGAAGCCTTGTTTCTGCTGTGACGTGTCACCAGGTAAAATGGTCACCAGTTGAACTGACACACCAACCCCATGAGCTTCTATAGGGTGTTTAGTCTGTGTTGTGTTATTTTAGTGCATGTTTGTGTTCTTTTAGTGTGTGTTTGTGTTAGTTTAGTTTTGTGTCATTAAATGTCTGTGTTGCATTTGTGTAGGTTTGTCTCTTTTCAGTGAATGTTTATGAGGTTTTAGATTAGTTTTGTGTTATTTTATTGTATTTGTGGGTGGTTTCAGGGATTGTGTGCTATTAGTGTATGTTTTTACAGTGTATGTTTGTGTGGGTTCTCGTTTGTTTTCCTGTGTTTTGTGTTACTTTAGTGTATGTTTGTGTTGCTTCAGTTTAATTTATGTTAAGTGAATGCTTGTTGACCCTATGCAACAAATCTAGATAATTATATCCTGGATTAATATCCGTTTCAGGGCTTCAACTCACCAAATATTTCCTGTCAGAGAGAAGCTGTCTTACGACGGTCAATCACAACTCGCTAATTTAAGCCAAGTGTTTTCAGCCTCGGTACGTGCACGTTCACATAAAAGGGGTGGAGATTGCAGCGTCTGACCAATCACTACAATGGAGAACCTGGCAGAGCGATCGTCTTTACAATGGAGGAACAGTTTATGATCTTAAACAAATATAATGAATTTATATCCATGATGATTGCGAAGAGCAACAGTAGTGCAGCGCACCAGGAGTCGGAGCTTATATATTCCCTCAGATCTGATCCACTTCATAACTTGGTTCCGACCAGGTCAGGTGTTGCTTAAGTTCAAAATTATGAATAATTAAAATCCATAGTTCAAACCAAAAACAACACTGTTGTTACAGACAAGGCAGAAATGAAAGAAACCAGGCAGGAAGCTGCTGACACTGTTAATGTGTGAAAGCGTGAGATTATTTATGATATTAATCCATTGGATCATGGCATATCTCATTCAATGGATTCATATCATAAATAATGTGACGTTTTTTACGCATTCATAGAGTCAGCTGATGAAGCCAGTGTCTCGATCCGTATGTGCGGACGAGTGAAGTCATAATAGTTCATAGAATTAATACATGACTTAATTCATTCACACGTACGATCGAGACAAAGCACTTCATCAGCTGACAAGTAGATCAGTCCATCAGATATAAATCTATATTCTAAAGGATGTCATCGGTAAATGAAATGATTGCAGTGAATATATGGACATTAATGCTGTGTGGATCTGATCTGTCACATCAGATCCACACAGTGACGTGTTCACACATCACCTTTTATTGAACAGCTCGTTTTCTAAGAGAACTGATTGGTCAGGAGGCGGGACTTTATCACTCGCTAAAATCCTAGCCAGAGCAAACCTGCTCCCGAGCAGGCTAGCCATTCAGCCAAAGTTATTATGGTGAGCTTCGTAGTCCAGCACACACTGATTAAATCCTGAGAGTTAGCGCGATAGAGGAATTCTCGCTTCGTAATATACCCCTCTGATGTAATGTTTCTGTTATTTTGATGAATGTTTGTGGTTTTGTTTATTGTTTGTGTTGTATTAGTGAATGTTTGAGTTTTTTTTCATTAGTTTTGTGTTATTTTAGTGTAGGTTTATGTTGTTTTTCTGTGTTTTGTGTTATTTTGATAAATGTCCATGTGGTTGTAGTGTATGTTTATGTTGTTTTCTTGTGTTGTGTGTTAAGTTAGTGTTTAGTTTTATTTACGTTTGTGATGTAATGTTTGTGTTATTGTGTGCGTGTTGCGCGGCTCTGCCCATTAGCTGTAATTACTGTGACGTTCATTAGTGCACGGCTCTGTCACAGGGCCGCACCTTCACTTATCTGATGACTCCTAATGGGAGAAAGTACGGTAAACAAATTCAATTATCCATGACCTATTTCCAATCCTTCACGTCAGTGCTGAAGTATGAATATGAAGAGATCTAATGACCTCGGTGTCACGTTACGGACGAGGAGTGTGTGATGAAGTGCTGTGTGTGTTAAAGGCCAGAGAGGGAGTGAGAGAGTGAAAATCCCCCGTTGTGTCCTCAGCGTCCTCTATTATTCACCCAGAGCCCACTCCATGAAGATGGATGGATGTTATTTATTTATTTATTTATTTATTTATTTATTTATTTATTTATTTATTTATTTATTTTCTTCTCTTTTTATTTTTGTTTTCTTTTTTCTTCTTTTTTTTTACTATCACCAGCCCTCCCTAAGGAAGGGTAAGAAACATTTTATTATATGGAGGATATAAAAAGGGAGAGCAGTGTCACGCCTAGGTGGGCCCAGAGCCAGCAGGGACCGGACCCCAGGCCAGAAGGACCCGGAACGGAAGCAGCACCAAGAGCAGCCCCCCCAGGGACGACAACCATGCCCATAGCCGCCTAGGGCACCAAGGGGACGCTGCAAGTCGCCCCGCCGGCCCCCAGGCGCACCGACTGAGCACGCCAGATTGCCTTTTCTTGACGCCACCCACGTGATGAGCCCCCCCTCGAAGGGCCCAGCCAAACTACAGAAAACAACAACAAAAATACACAAAAGATTAAAAAAAATTATACATAAATAAATAAATCCACAATGACATAATTTGCCTATATTTTGTTTTATTCAGATATGACTTCCTTTGGTTGCTTTCTCCAGCTGATAGTGTCTTCTTCATGTTGTCCACTGTTGGGACTTGTTCAGAGGCTGAAAGCAGGTCCATGTGTGTGGCAAAGCTTGGGCTCCCTCTGCTGGCTCACACAGGAACGACTGTGAAAAGGACAGTAGCTCTTCTTTTTTCAGCTTAAATCATCCTCAGAAATAAAGGAAGTCACTCAACATGAGCTGAAACACTTACTTCATGAATAAAGGATTTCACAGCAAGAGACACGTTGAGTTTTGACTCAACGAGTCATGTTGCTCCTCTTTACATTTTATTTTTATTTGTTTTGTTTGAACCGTTTTCAGACTTTAGTCTAGTTAACTGTATCACGACCAATGTAAATACTGCACCAGGAGAAGAGTTTGATCACTGTGACTTTTGAACACAATTTTTTGTGCCTGCCTAGCACGTCTTTAAACAGCAACTCAAGCCCCAAAAAACCTTTTTAGTCAAATCATTTCAAAAGAGGGTTTTCACGGCGGGTCATCAACCGCATCATCAACCCGGAAGTTGCCATTTTAGAGATAAGCAGCCGGTTTACAAACAGCACACAAACGAGCAAATCCCGAATTTTGAGAGGAAATGGTGAACTATTGCCGTGTTTTTGGCTGTACTAATCAGTGGGACCGTGAACAACATGTGGAGTTTTATAGACTGCCAAAAGTTATAACAGATCAGGGAGAACAATGTCTGCATTTTATAGTCAGTAGTTCTACATCAGGAGAGCAGTGACATGAGACTAGCTCACCATTGTTGCACCAGTTGTTATTGATGTATATGCAAACACCACCACCCTCATCTCCCGACTTGCATTTAAATCCAGCTTCAGGTAGTCCAGTTTGTTCTCCAGGGAGCAGACATTAGAACACAGGATGGAAGAAAGTGACGTTCCCTGAGGATAAGTTTTTAGCTTGTTGCTGATGTAGAACTTACTGATGTAAATCTTACTGACTATGAAATACAGACATTGATCTGTTATAACTTTTGGTAGTCTATAAAACTCCACGTCTTCACAGTCTGACTGATTAGTACAGCCAAAAACACGGCAAAAGTTCACCATTTCCTCTTAAATCTCGAGATTTGCTCTGAGGTTAATGTTGATAACGTGGCCCTCGGAACACATTCACATTTTTTGTGGACCCTGCTGTGATGAGAGTTGCCCATCTCTGCCTGCCAATATAATAATGTGTTGTCTACTGCCCCCGCTGGCCAGGATGAGTATTTAAATGACTGTTCGCACACACACACGCACGGAGACACAAACACACACATCCCACGCACAGACGTTACACGACAACACTAATCATGGATTGAAGTGAAATTGGATATTTTCCCTCCTCACGCTGGTTAGCAAACGCTGAAAATGGCGTGCGCACACCCAGAAAAAACATACGCTAGCACGAAGAGAAGATGCAAGCTCCACTCTGAATAGAATCTAACCCTGGCCTTTTTGCTATTGCTATCAACCATGCGAGTTAGTGCCAGAAGAGTCATGTGACACCGACGTAACGTCAGACGATTTGATGAATTGTCTGGTGAGAAGAGTCGGAGCCAGTTTGTAGATGGAACACCTCCCGATAATCACAATAAGCAGTTCAGCTATTGGTGTATCAGTTCAACTGGTCGTCAGTGATGCATCGCTGAAGAAGTCTCGCTTTAATGCTGTCACTAAGCGTTGACTTTAATCTAAAACACGTGTTCAGTCACAGTACATCTGTCATTGTAGTCAGTCACAAGACAACATGAGCACTAATCACACTGTAACACCGACTGCTACCTGTAGCAATAGCTGGTTTCTGAGAATGTTCAGCATTGTCCAACTACAAAAGACAAAGGAGAAGCATGAGGGGACACGTTTGAAGTATTTCAGGATGTCTAATGAGTCAGATCACACCGTTTATTCAGCGCACACGCACAAAGGGGTGGGAATTTCACACCTCAAACCACGCCTATGTGACTTTTTTTAATGCATTTGAGTCGGGAACAAGAAGAGTGACGCAGGACCTGGTCCAGGAGACGCTGCGCCTGAGAAAAGTAACACGAGATCTGAGTCCCTCGCAGACAACGTGTCATCGTTATTAAAATACAAATTTTATAATCTACAGGTCAAATAAAGTAATTTAAGTAATGTAAGGTTTTTACTTCAGTGATATTCTGAGAGGTGAATTTGACTCGTCCCAGGTCTTCCTCCTACTCCAGTATGTCGGCTTCTCAGTGCTTGATACAGACTGAGCTCTGATGGTGAGTTCACTGACTCTATAGGATCGATGAAGGGAGGAGATTCACAGCCAATTATTTTCAGCTTAATGATCCCCAGAGCAACAGCAGAACACACACACACACACACACACACACACACACACACACACACACACACACACACACACACACACACACACACACACACACACACACACACACACACACACACACACACACACACACGCTCACTATAAATGCAGCTGGGAGCTGTACACTCGGGCTGTCAGGAGCAGTTTGATGGTGAACACTTACAGGACAGAAGGAGAGCATCAAACACAACATTTTATGTCCTCCCTCCTGTTTCCGCTCAGGTGTGGCCAATCTCAAGATTTCCTTCCCCTCGCTATTCGGAGGACTGCTTGGAGTCTGGTTCTGGATAGTCCCTGTCCTGCATGTTTTAGATGCCACTCATTGTAAAGGGTCGCTCATTATTGGTCACAATGAAATGTTTCTGTAACGTCCGTGCCCACCACAGGGGGGCCATAGAAGTCGTTAAAGTTTTGTTTGTTCATCCTAAAGAAAAGCAATCAATGGATACATCTGAATGGGCCTTCCTTATCTCCTTTCTTATCCACTTTTCCTTAACACTGTGGATGACATCATGGGGTTAAGGAAAGGTGTTGGGGGACTTCCTAAAAGAGTTAGGGAAAGGCCATCACGTTATTTTTGACAATCAGACACACTTTCACTCGGTGAGGTAATAATCAGACGGCGGTGAAGGTTTAGAGACGTCTGCCATGGTGAAAACACTACAAATTTCTGAAGATGGACTAAAAGCGCATTAATAACACATTCTTCTGTGCCTCTACCACTGATGTAATCTCAGATATCACAAGGTCTGAATGTAAATCAAAGGAAAAGAGGCTACCATGGGCTACGAGGAACAAAAGTGAAACTCAAAGAACGTCACATTGAGAATGGTTGCTCACACTCACCTTCCACTCAGAATACAACATTATCCAAAATAAGTATGATTTTATGACTGCCACAACACAATGGTTATACGTCAATCAATAACGATTGCAAACAGAATAGGCTGCACACAAACTTTACTTTAAACACACACCGTGGAGCAGCTTTTGTCTGACTCACAATCACAATAACCGCTTAAATAGCCATGCGTTTTACTGTAATGTGCAGTTTTTTGGCTGAAAACAATAACAAGAGTGTGTGGATAGAAAAAGAAAATCGCTAGTGATCAGCTGTTGTGTGGAGTCAGCGTCTATAGACACGCCCACTCATGCATATGCATGAAGGCCCCAAATAAGCCAGTTTTTAGAAGCCTCAGTAAACTGACTTTTCAGAGGGCTAAAACTCTGGAAAACAGGCAAGTTTGGGAAAAGAAACCTTAAATACTGTGTTTTTGGGGTTCTTAGAACAATGGAGATGAGTAAAATAGCTTAACACTGGAACTTTAAATGTTGTTGCCACATGAATTGTGGGGCAGCATTATCTGGTCTCCTTTGGTAAAGGATGCATCAGTGTTCTCTAGGCTAAAGGAGGTTATAAAGGAAGCATTGAGCCTCCTTTCCCGAGCTTTTAGAGAATTGAAACACACTTTTTCTTAACCCACACTTCTGTAGGTTAAGGAAAAGTGGATAGGAAAAGACATAGGAGGGACTGTTCAGCCGCAACCAATGGGTTTTAACAAAATAGTATTTTTTGGTCTATGTTAAGAAACACCAGGGACAGGATTTTTAATCAGTCCCTGCAGGAAGTGGCAGGCCATGATAACAGGAAGTTGATGAGAGCCCTTGTGACACTACATTTGAGTCTCATTGTAAGAAGGAGAAATGTATATTTTAGCATTTTGATTATTTATTTGACATGAAAAAAATAAAAATTTCACGGCAGATCCCAATGGTTGAATCCTGATTATGAAGCCTGAGCTGAAGATTGATGACATCATCAGACGAGAACGACCCTGCTCACCTCTCCTTTACCTGAACTTTACATGAAACAAAAACCTGTTTTGACGATTGTCCTTAAATATTGGAGAGGGCGAGAAGCTGCTGGGCTCCAAACCCTCTTCTCTCACATCCTGCTTAGCAGCGGGACGCTGGACGGCTCCCAGCGGGCGTCTGTGAGGCGCCGCCGGTGACACTTTTCCCAACAGCGCTTAGCTCATCAACTATTCAGATATGCACCGAACGGCTGCTGAGGGAGAAGAAACCAAACCTTTGTCGGTCAAAACCTCACGCACAGCATCTCCTGACCAGGCCCTACGTTTCTCTTCTTGTTCTTGACTCTAATGCATCAAAAAGTCACATAGGCGTAGTTTGAGTGATTTAATTCACACGTTCACACATTGTGCATGCGTGCTGAATGAACGGTGTGATCTGATGCATTAGACATCCTGAAATATTTCAAATATGTCCCCTCATCTTTCTCCTATGTTTTTTGGAGCAGGAAAATGCTGAACTTTCATCGAAACGAGCTCATGAAGCAGTCAGCGTTAGGGTGCGATTAGTGCTTATGTTGCTTGTGATTGATTAGAATGACAGCTGTACTGTGACTGAACACGTGTTTTAGTTTAAAGTCAACACTGAGTGGCAGCATTAAAGCGAGACTTCTTCAGTGATGCATCACTACTTATATTGACGACCAGTCAAACTGATACACCAATAGCTGAACTGCTTATTGTATCCTGCAAGAAATGTTGCTCGATCAGTCAGAAATTTAAAGTCGTCATGGTCAATCCTGCTGAGCTGAGGAACCAGTCTGTGTGATGGTTAGATTAGTGATCATGCTATCTTGTGACTGATTCTGCAGATGGATGAATGTGCAGGTGAAAAAGTGTGTTTAATTCAAACATACTTCAGACAGTTCCACTTTTTAACATAGTGTCACCAATCACAATGATCACCAGTTGAAGTATTACACCAACCAGAGATGTGCCTCCTCCTTCCACAAACATCCTAAATGTGTGCCCTTTCTTGTTCTCCTGTCACTTCAGGAGGAACTTTGAGGGCCAGTGCCAGAAGGTGTTATGGTTTGACTTGTGGTCATGTTTTTTTGTGACTACTTTCTGACAGGAATGCTGATTATAAGGGATTAAAAGAGAGGCTGTGGCGGTCCGTTTGGCTTCTTTTGCAGAAAAGTAGAGGAGGTGGTCCCATGATGTGTGAACCCCCCAACCCCACCCCCCAACTCAGCCTGTGAGCTGATCCCCTGGCTTCCTACACACACACACACACACACACACACATGCACACACACACACACACACGCACACACACACACACACACAAACACGCACACCACCCCCTCCTCAGTCTTTCCTTCTCCATTGCATCCCCCGACTCCCACAAGCAACTCCGTGAGGGGTCGCATGATGAATGAGCAGACAGTCAGCAGGACCTGTGTGTGTGTGTGTGTGTGTGTGTGTGTGTGTGTGTGTGTGTGTGTGTGTGTGTGTGTGTGTGTGTGTGTGTGTGTGTGTGTGTGTGTGTGTGTGTGTGTGTGTGCGTGTGTGTGTGTGTGTGTGTGTGTGTGTGTGTGTGTGTACTGGTCAGAGAGTGATGACCACAACTGCCGGAGTGATCACAGTGGGATTCATTACAGCGACAGACAGGGCCGCCGCTACAACACTGTGTGTGTGTGTGTGTGTGTGTGTGTGTGTGTGTGTGTGTGTGTGTGTGTGTGTGTGTGTGTGTGTGTGTGTGTGTGTGTGTGTGTGTGTGTGTGTGTGTGTGTGTGTGTGTGTGTCTGTGTGTGTGCATGTCTTGACAGGCCCTCGACTAAAATGGCGTCTGAGGATTACACACTGACTGGGATGGAATAAACAGTGCTGTGTGTGTGTGTGTGTGTGTGTGATAAATTATTTACATCACTGAGAAAGCAGCGTCGACACTGTTTATGCCTGCACCTGCTCTTCTCGGTGCTTAAAAGATGATTTATGTGTTATGGTCACGTCGACTCACAGCCGCGATGGCTCCGCTGTCTTTCGGGACGTAAAGCGGTGGTTACAAAGTGCCGTGGGCTCGTTTTGGGAGACGAGAGCAGGGAAAAAGCTTCGTCCAGAGAGCTGTTACAGCAGTTTGTTTGCTCTTACGCTCAGATGAGTTGTGGGCACTGTGAGGGAGGGAAGAAGGCAGCTTTCAGTGGATGTTGAAGCTCCTACTTTACACTAAAGTTGGAGAAATAGAGTTGTGAAGTGTTTGTGTGCGTGCGCTCAATGAATGGCATGTTCTGATGCGTACAGTCGCTAAAACCACTAAAACATCCTGGAACTCCTCCTTTTCGTGTGTCTGTAGGAGGAAGATGATAAAGTTTAAAGGTTCCGTGTCCTACTATCTCTATTTGTTCTAAGAACCCCAAAAACATAGTATTTGAGGTTCATTTTCCCAAACTCGCCTGTTTTCCAGAGTTTCAGCCTCTGAAAAGTCACTTTCTGAGCAAATCTACACAAACAGGCTGATTTGCGGCTTACTTATGCATATTCATGAGTGGGCGTGTCTATAGATGGGACACTGACTTCCTCCTTCCCACACGATGACGTAGGGCCAGAGGACGGCCCGCCCTCCTCCCACCCACTTCATAGCCGAGCTCATGCTGCTTTATAAACATGAGACAGAGCGTGGGGGCGGGGCGTTTGTCGGTACATACATAGACTGTAGAAAATACATTCATAGTACTGCGCGCAGGACGCTGAAATGCTCACCTTTGTGGGCGTGTCTGTTTACATGGCAATTACGACAGAGAGCTTCCTGAAGGTGTGGTTTCTCCAGCTCAGTGCCGCATCAAGTTCGTCATCAAAGTAAGAACGCGTCATCAAATTGGAGCGAGGTGTTTGGGCTCGCCCTGCAGTAAGAAATGAGCAAATCACCCTCTAACTAACGATTGATGGAATCAATGAAAAAACCACTTTGGGCATGTGTATGAAACCCATATAACACTTTTATCATGTTTAAAGCAAAGAAAACTTGATTTAGCATAACATGGGTCCTTTAATTACACTGAGCAGCCAGTGTTACAATTAGACTGGTGATCATGTTAGCTTGTGTCTCACTATGACAGATGATTTAAAAACTGTCAATGATTCTGAGCTTTTCATGCTATTTAGTGTGTTTTAGTGTATTTTCTCTTGTTTTACCGAGCATTGTGTAGCTCTAGTGTACTTTTTGTGTTACCCTAGTACATTTGTTGTTGTTTTAGTGTCAGATTTGTGTACATTAAGGGTTTTAGTGTATTTTTTTTGTCATTTTATAAAGCTGAAGTGTAATTTTTGTGTTACTCTAGTGTATTTGTTGTTGTTGTAGGGGGTATACTACAAAGCTAGATAATTATATCCTTTATTTATCTCCGTTAGCGGGCCTCACCTAACCAAAGATTCCCTCTCAGAGAGAAACTCTCCTATACGAAGGTCGATAACAACACGCTAATTTAAGCCAAGTGATTTCAGCCTGCTACGTACGTGCTCCCATAAAAGGGGTGGAGAATGCAGCGTCTGACCAATCACTACCATGGAGAACCTGGTAGAGCAACATTTTTCACGATGGATTTACAGCTTCTGATCTTAAACAAATATAATGGATTCAAAACCATGATGACAGCTGCACAAACAGTGTTAGTGCAGCACGCACCAGGAGGGATTGGTTAGGGGGCGGAGCTTTTATACTCGCTCAGATCTGATCCACTTCATAACCTGGTCCCGACGAGGTTAAGTGTTAGGCTTAAGTTTAAAATTATAGATAATTAAAATCCATAATTCAGACCAAAAACAACACAGAAAAGGCAGGAATGAAAGAACACAGGCAGGAAGCTGCTGACACTGTTAATGTGTAAAAGTGTGAGATTATTGATGATATTAATCCATTGGATGATAAACAGACAGCGCTTTGATTAGTTTCACTTTATTACAGTCAAACTTTTTTCTATACAGTTAGACCTCTATTTATCACACACAATGGGATGAGAGCACATTGTTTCACTGTAGTATGTTCCTGCTGATAATGTCAGTGTCACTATAGAGTATGAATGAATAAATGAATGAATGGATGAATGAATGAATGAATGAATGAATGAATGAATGAATGAATGAATGACTTCACCCGTACGCACATACGGAGACACAGACTTCATCAGCTAAAGGATGTCATCGGTAAATGAAAGGATTGCATTTATCCATAATAATAATAATAATTTAATCATTTCTTTCCTAAATGCAGTTGTAAGATCTTCTAACAATGGGCATTTCTAAGAGAACTGATTGGTTTGGAGGCGGGGCTTTAGCACTCGCTCAGATACTAGCCAGAACAAAACCTGGTCCCGACCAGGTTAGTCATTCAGCCTAAGTTACCATGGTGATTTAGCTCCGTAAGACGTTAGCGAGCTTCATAGGACAGCACACAATGATTAAATTCTAGGAGTTCGTGCGATAACAGGTAATCTAGCATCATATGTGATACACTGATATGCTTGTACTGATTTCTTCATGTTTTGGTGATAAACATGTATGAGCGTAGCCTTTTCTGGGTGCATTTCACTGCTGGAAGGAGCGACGTGACATCATTGACGTGATCTCTTCTTGTCGTTTTGTATCCAAACTTTTCCACACATCGATGCACTTCCCTCCAAAGTTGCACGAGCGTTGCTTGGCCTCATCTTACATCATTCCCCCTGCAGTGTCTCCCAACATGGCCCAGATATCAGTCTCCTGCTGCAGACAGGAGTGTCACACTCACATTTACATACAACACACACACACATGCAGAGCGGCTCAATATTTCATAGCCGTATGAAATATGCCTGAATGTGTGCACGGCATCTGCCACTGTGGGGCCACGTGTCCCCACGAGGCCCGTTTGATCTGTAATTGGGAAGTGTGCTGAATTAATCAGCAGTTTATCTGCTTTTTAATTGAAATAACACTTTAAAAAACAAAAAAAAAAAAAAAAAAAAAAGGAATAACAGAGAACAGACTGCTGCTCCATCCCGTATTGTCTCGGTGTTCCTGCGTGTGCTTGTGCACGCTAATGGCCCGCAGAGATTCATAAAAAGGAAAGCATCCAAACGCAGCTGACTGCTCCTCTGAGGTTTCTTCAACTCTTCTTCAGAATATTGTGCTTTATTTGAAGAGCTTCTCTCTAATCTGACTAGGTTTACAGGCAGCTGTCAGATTGAAGTGGATTATACAATATTCACCCACGCCCGGGGCGCTGACACACACTTCCTGTGTTCTAACAACAGAAATACAGGATTCTACGCACACACATTTACATCTTTACTCAGGTATTTAACATAAGTCTCTGTGACGCTGCTGAACTAACATAGATAGCACATTTCTTTCACTCAGTATTCTTCATATTACTATAGTTTACTATAACATCACACATGATTTTTGTTTGTGACGCCATATTGGACGCCATTATTATCCAAACAACAGTAGGCATTATGGTTCCACTTGTGATCTTGTTATTTTGTGACTTTAGCTTTTTTTGCCGAAAAATAGAGGAGGTGGTCTTATGATGTGTGTTTAGGATATAAACAGCAAAGTGTATGATTAAATGAAAGAAGTTTATCTTTTGCAAAAGATGGAGACAAAGTCATCCAACCTGTCGGTATAAGCAGAGAAAGTCGTCTCCACAAACATTCATGTCAGCATTAGAATAATGACCAATCATGACTTTGTCGTTTGGTGTATTTTTGTTTATATTTGATGTATGTTTGTTGTATTTTGTGTATTTTTGTTGCCTTTTGTGTATTTGTGTTGCCTTTTGTGTATTTTTGTTGTAATTTGTTGTTTTGTGTATATTTGTTGTCTTTTGTGTACATTTCTTGTATTTTTGTTTTCATTTGTGCATATTTATTGTCATTTGTGTATTTTTGTTGTCATTTTTGTATTTTTGTTACATTTTGTGTATATTTGTTGGGTTTTGTGTAAATTTGTTTTATTTTGTTGTCTTTTGTGTACATTTGTTGTATTTTTGTTTTCATTTGTGCATATTTATTGTCATTTGTGTATTTTTGTTGTCATTTTTGTATTTTTGATGTATTTTCTGTATGTTTGTTGTGTTTTTTGTATTTGTGATGTTATTTGTGTATTTATGTTGTATTTTGTCCATATTTGTTGTATTTCATGTTTTTTGTTGTATTTCTGTCTTATTGTATATAATTGCTATCATTTTCTGTATTACTGTTGTGAATTTGTCATTTTGAGTGTCTATTTTATGGGCTCATCATGATGTAGATCATACGTGTGTGACGTTTTTAGTCTCAGATGGATCAAGTGAGTGGAAAAAGTAGGAAGTGATACGGGCTGTACTCCTGCTTCCTGTAGGGGGCGCTTGTGAACCCCAAAGCTTCTTCTTCTTCTCCTGTTCAGCCTCAGAGTGAGAACATAAGTGTTCTCACTCCTCCAGGACAACATTTACCATATGTTGTCCTGGAGTATGGGATGTAGGGATTCAGGAGTGGGTGAAGGTAAGAGAAAAACTCAGAGCCTGAACATAGATCTTTTTGTTGCTAAACAAGTAGATAATGAGTGGCAAAACTAGAGTTGAATTTGTCCTGGATCCCGCCAGAGCAAAATCCGGCACCTCCCAGATTTTGACCCGCACTTCTTTGATTGGATTCAGCACCTCATTTAAAAAAAAATAGAGATCAGGGAGGAGCGATTCAAGGTAGAGAAATGGAAGGGTGGGGAAGAGTTGATTACTGTAAAGTGAGAGTGAGATGTGAAGTTGTAGGCGTGAGGCTTAACTATAATGGTGGTAGCTGTGGGCAGAGAGAAGGAGTGAGTAATAATACCTGAAACAGGTATTTGGGATTAACGTATCTAAAGTTAAGCCCACTACAAGTCTTATCCCACAGTCCAAGGCATGCTAGTGCATCGTAGACCGATGTATGTGCAAGAAACCGCCATTGCAAACCCAAGCGCTCCGAGAACGCAGCCAGATTAGCAGAAAGAGCAGGAGCCAGGGAGCCCAGGCAACCCCCCCAGCCCTTCAGACGCCCCCAAGACACCAAGTCGAGAGGCAGCCACTGCCCCCCACATACACACCCGAGAAAGCACCAAGGAGCCGAAGAACCGGCGCACCCCGCCACCGCCCCCAACCCCCAACCCCAAGGCCCCCCACCGACATCCACCCCACAAGTTTTATATTTGAACAGCTGTGTCTTTTATTGGATTGAAATCACTGGAAATTTCTTTGTACACGCAAAACTGAATGTAAAAACTGAGCGCGAGTAAGGAAAAGAGGGGAAAGTCAGGCCATGCCCACGCTACATTTAAAGTGTAATTTTTCACAAAAATTGTGTCTTGTCAGCTTGGAAGACAGTAGAAAATGGCTAAAAGTAGGTAGTTGGATTTAAAGAGTTTTTTCCGCCAATAAGTGAAGCTAAGCCTGAGGAAAAGAAAACCAAGTTTGTTTCTGTGGAAATCGCTGAGCAGCAGCAGCACAGCAGCAGTTAGCGTAGCGAGTAGCAGCACTTGTAGCAACAATGCTAACGTAGGGGAAACTGCCTCCAACAGACAGGACAAAGGAGGAGAACTATCCATGGGACATGAGGAGGACTCAGGGACAGAGAGAAGAGATGACTGAGAAAGTTCTGATATGGACATTGAGACGCAGAGGCTCAGTTCAAAGCCAAGATGATCTGCTACTCTAGGTTTATGAAAGACAAGGAAGGTCTCTGCTGTGAAATATATTGAAAAAAAAAAGTTGCGAGGATACAAAGTTCTCCATGGCTGTTTTTTTGGCTGTTTTGGACAAATAAAAGGTTAGCACATGTTATATTATCATTTTCTGCTGTTCTGCTGATTCATTAAAAGTGTTATGGTCTTATGGGTGTAAAAGTTTGTAAAAAAAAAATTGTGTTTGCGAGTTTTTGTGTTTTGGTGACCTTTGTGATTAAATTAGCCAGGAATTTGCGCTGTCCTTGGTGCTGAAACATGGCAGATTTAACAGCCGTCACTCTCCGTAACGGGTGATTGTCCGTGCTTCTTTAGTGCTGATTCATCATTCTTTTATCAAACATTTAGGTTAATTGGTTGTTTGTGTTCACGTGATATTATCGGCCCAATTAGTTAGCTAAAAGCGCTTTAAAGAATGTTTTATTCCGTGACGTTTTTTGTCTCTCTCTTGCTTACAACACGTGGTCGTTGTTCAGGGACCTGATGATTTACAAGTTAAGCACTGGGCAAAAGTAACAAAAACCTCTGATTAGATCTGGATTCAGGACTACGGCCTACGTTAGTGGATCAGAGTCATGGAGTGAACATTTGTTTAAGAGCAGGCAGACCTTTTAACTGGGCCGACTTTTGTTTTATTATTAAAGTATTATCACTTTTATCAAGACAACTTCTATGTATTTATACATCCATCCATTTTCTGACCTGCTTTGTACTATCTCTGGGTCGCGGGGGACTGATGGTGACTAATATATTAATTTATTCATCTATTTATTTAGTTTTTAGTTTTTTTGTTTCGTTTTCTAGTTATCCATGAATTTATTTTTGTTTTGATAAAAATAAAAGTTGTTGACTTCAATGGAGTGTAAAATATGATCCATTATTATTTTTCTTCCCACGATGCTCTGGGATCCCCTGACGACCGCCTTGGCTGAGGTGAAGTCATAAATCGTTCCTGTGCAGATCAATGTCTGCAGCAGGAGGCCAGGGAGCGCGCGGAGGGAGCGGCTCTCATTGTTCCTGCTTGGCGTTCCTACTCTTTAAGGAAGATCCCTGGCTGCCCACATGACGGATGGCGGCCATTCTGCGGTGGCTGTTCGGTACTTGGCATCACCGTAGACTGGGAGCACTGGGAAGGACCCCAGGGAGGGCCTGTGCTCTGCCTGGACAGAAAGGAGGCCTCATAAATCAGCCCGAGTCACACCATCCATCCCTTGCTGCTCTGATGGGCTGAGAGCGAGCAGCAGGAGAATCCGAGGTTCTCTTCCAGCCCAGTGAGGAACCATCAGGGAGACCACACAACTGTTCACCACTGGGATACTTACCAGTTAGTGCTGGAGCAGCAAATCACATTCACTAAAAAACAAAGGCTGTGTCTGAATAGTCCCTCCTATCTCCTTTCCTATCCATTGTGCCTTCACCCCCGGAAGTGTTTAAGTGATGACCGTGATAAAGAG
The DNA here is from genome assembly GCF_900634775.1 of Gouania willdenowi. Classification (NCBI taxonomy): domain Eukaryota; kingdom Metazoa; phylum Chordata; class Actinopteri; order Blenniiformes; family Gobiesocidae; genus Gouania; species Gouania willdenowi. The sequence continues at coordinate 32,724,593 of NC_041052.1, forward strand.
CGTCAGAGTTCTCTTTAAGCTCAGGAAAAGAGGCTCAATGCTTCCTTTTTTACCTCCTTTAGCCTAGGAAACACTAATGCATCCTTTACCAAAGGAGACAAGATAATGCTGACCCACGCATCCTTGCGGCGTCAACATTTAAAGAGAAACGCACACCCGAACGCTTATAGAAACTCACGACCAAAGCAATAACATGCCTTGAACAACTTTAAATAAATAATCTAAAACCCATATTTTATGTAAAATGTAGTGTTGTGGTAGTCGAGACCGGTCTTGGTCTCGAGACCAAATTTTAAAAGTCTCGGTCTCGTCTCGGACTCTGAAGCATTTTGACTTGGTTTTGTCTCGGACTCAGGCTGCCCGGACTCGGCATTTTCCGTCAAGACCGTTCGAGACCAGCACTATTTCCTGCTATTTTTAAACTTTTTCATAATGTGATAATAACAAGGAGAATAACGGGATAAAACAATCTTTTATTCATTCTTTAATCCACCCCGTATAATGACCGCAACCTTCCTTAATGTGACTAAGTGACGTGTGTGACACACGATGTCAGTTTGGACCGCGGAGCACAACTGAGATATGAACTAATCACTGGTAAAAATCCCAGTAAAACTCCAGAAAACAATCACCATGAATAAATATTATCTCCCTGGTAAAGACAGTAGCTCTAACAACTGGTAAAATGATAAACTGATGATATTACAGCCTGTGAATGCAGTACAGGGGACACACTTACTCAGGGTCCAGGTGCCTGCCGGCCGGTGAAGCCTGTTCCGTTTACCGAGGTCCGTGTGTGTTTAATAAGTCCGTGTGTGTCCGTGTGAAAGTGAATATAATTATTTTTTTATAGTTTCTGTTTCCACTGTATCCAGAATAATAATAATTCTCAACAAGATTAATTTGTCACATGACTGTTCCAGGGTTTGAGTTTGTTTTATTTAGTTTCACATACCTGTAGCTCTATGTTTTTTAGACTGATGACAACTTGTTTGTAGTTTTATTTCAGAAAGTTTCACTTTTACAGTTACAGTTGGAAACCTTTGTTAATTGAAGGTTCAAGTTACATTACAGTAACCAAATTAAACTATATCAACTAAGTGAATTAATAAAAATAACCTGTGTAAGGCTTTTTCAAACTAAAAAATTATCTTGTGAAATCTGTGACCTGTTGACCTGCACAACTCAAAGAATCAGAATCAAGAATCATTATTTCTTGGTAGAAATACTTTTAAACACTTGCTGTACATTCTGCTGACATAAAAATCTTGTTTTCAAATATGTAGAATAATTGTGAATTTATCAGTAGCAGTAGTAGTTTTAATATTTTAGTTAATTTTTTGCAGGCTCCTTTTTTGTCCGTCAAATGTATTTAAAATAAACAAAAATTAAAGAGAGAATGTTATTTAACTGTTGAACCTTGTCATAATTTTATTTATTTATATATTTTTTTAAATTGAAAAAAAAAATGTTCATGGTCTTTGTCTTGGTCTTGACTCGGTCTCGGCTCCCGAAAGTCTTGGTCTTGTCTTGGTCTTGGTGCATTCTGGTCTCGGGCAAGTCTTGGTCTCGGATAGTGTGGTCTTGAACACAACACTAGTAATATGTAAGACATCAGATTATAACTGACATAAACCAGACACTGTGGTTAAAGAAAAAGGGATTTTTAGCCACATTATGTTTCATTCAACATAATTACAATGAGTGAAAGGCGAGTGTGAGCAATTTGAAGTTCTTTTAGTTTCACTTTTGTTCCTCGTAGTCTGGTAGCCTGTTTCCCTTTGATTTACATTCAAACCTTGTGATTTTTTTAGGTCATATCAGTGGAAAGTGATGTTATAAATGTGTTTTTAGTCCATTTTTGAAAATGTGTAGTCACCTACTGAAAGTGTGTCTGATCGTCAATACAAACGTGATGGCCTTTTCCTTCCTCCTCTTTAACCCCATGACTTCATCCAAGGGGTTAAAGAAAAGTGGATAGGAAAGGAGATAGGAAGGACTATTCGGACACAGCCAAAGAGTCAGTCAGTCCTTACTTTCCTCAGCATTTAACTAAGTGACACATGCTGAATGTGTGAGAAGTCCTGGTTAACTCCATTTATGTTAACTCGGGTCAATTAAGTCATTTGAATTCCTCTTTAACCCGGATTGTTTGAGTCCTCAATGTTTTTTGGGAATCTGCAACCCAAGTCCCTAACATGGATCATTTGAGTCATCACTGTTCCCGGTAGGGCTGCACGATTTTGACAAAATACCTAATTGCAATTCCTCTGACAGATATTGCGATTCCATTTACAATTTTTAAAAATATTTTATACATTTAAATGCATATTCGTTTTATTTTTTTCTAAATTTGGTGTTTTCCACATACATTTTTTAAAATTCAGTTTTTTTTTTAGAAATCTTTAAAAATATTTGTCAGAAAATTTTTAACTCCTGTGAGGAAACAAAATAAATACTAATAAATGAAAAAACGCCTATAATCAAACAAAAATGCAGGTAAAAAATAAAGTAGGATACAATTAAAAGGTAGATATAAGTTGTACGTACAACTTATATCTACCTTTTAATTGTATCCTACTTTATTAACAAAATAAATTGTGAGGAAACAAAATAAATACTAATAAAAAAAGAAAACTATAATTAAACAAAAATGTCAAAATTTAAGTTGTACTGACATGAACTATTTTGACTGTTCCTTTTTATTTATTCACGTCATATAAAGATGTTTGAGAGCAGCATTAATGTCACCCAGTTTCCCCTCAGAGATCAATGATTTACTGAATCTGATCAGGTTAATTGATTAAATTTTGATCAACTTAATTTAAATGAACCTAATTGATATGATCCTGATGACATCATTCCACACTGTAATGATGACATCAGTTATTTGACCACTAGGGGCCAGAATATTTTACAGTATCAGAAGTTATCATTAATCTACGATGTTTCAGACGCGACAATCCCTGGCATCGATGGTCTTGTCCACAACAACAGAACAACGTTATCCACAGATCTTCTGTATCTCTGATGAGATGTTGTTTAAACACTGAGCAGATTAAACTGATTAAAGCTGATCATGTTTTCACAGCAGCAGCGCTTGACGAGAAACGGACGAAGCTTCACAGACACGTTAAAGTTAAGCAGGCACTGGTCGGCTCTGATTTAGAAGGCAGTGATGATTTACGTAGTTTAGACTATGTTTTATGCGGCCATGATGGGAGGGGGGCGGGTGGTGCACCTATAAAGCGGTCCCCGAAACATATCCCCATAAAATAATTTGCAGTATTGAAAACCTCAATGTCGATGTGATTAAGGTTAATCGTTCAGCATTACCGGCGAAGCCACGACCCGAGTCCTTAACATGAATCGTTTGAGTCCTCACTATTACTTGTGAGTCCACGCTCCAAGTCCTTAAAGCTGATATCCGGAGTTTTGGAGAAATCTATGTTTATGCAAGATTTTTTTGAAATGCAAAAAAATACCTAACTAGTCTTTTACTATGGTCTATTGTCGGTGGTCATTCATATACATTAATATATATAAGTCCCTCCTTTGTCCTATAGACCACTATACAAATGGAAACGATTGCCAACTGCGCCCAGCCTTTAGGCTACGTGTTTTTGAGATTGTCAATCAAAGTGAATGCAGAACTGTGCACGGAAACAAGTTAATATGATTTTGTCCTCGACCCAAGTCCTTAACATGAATTGTTTGAGTCCTCACTGTTACCGGTAAGTGCATGACCCGAGTCCATACCCAGATTGTTCTAATTTTGGAACTCTGATCTAAGTACCTAACTAAGATCATTTGAGTCCTTACCATCACTGAGAAGTTCTTGACTTGAGTCTTTAACTCGGAGTGTTTTGAGTCGTGACTGTGTCAAGTGAGTCCTAAACCTGAGCCTTTGACCCAAATCATATGAGTTTTTATGGTCTTCACTGTTACTGACCAGGCTTTCAGTTCTCATTACTTTCACAAAATCTGTGACCTGAGTTCTTAACATGCACTTGAGTCCCTATTTTTGCGACAAAATCTGCAATCCAAGTCTTTAACATTGATCGTTTGGAGTCCACTATTTGGGTCCCTTTGAGTCTTGAGTGTTCCCAAAGGTGAATGATGTTTTGGGGATTCTGTCAGTGAATCGATTCATCTGAACCCCTTAAGTCCTGCATGTTTGTGGTGAGTTTTCTGACTTTTTAAACTTCGTGCACTCACCAGCAGCCACTCAGAAGAGAGGCTAAAGCTGTAAAGTAGTCCCATTTTTAAAAGTTAACAAAAAGATTATGGTGCATATTTTATGTGTTTTGTTAGTGTTGGGATTTCCCTGACTCTTGGCTCCGATCCGGTCTTGAAGGTCTACACAGTCAACCGGAGTTAAAATCCCTTAAATGTGAGAGGAGGACTTACGCTTATAATAAAACTGAAGTCGAGGGATCGAGTCGACACCATTTATTACAAACATGTTTTACAAGTAAGTACGTGACTATACAGTGCTGGCCCCTGCGTTCCTTCACTGGAGTGTTCCGGAACCGAAAGAAATAGCAGTCCTGGCTTCCCTCAGCTTTGTCTTCTTTGCCCCTCCTCGTTTGTTGGCCCCCCCGCCCCTTGACCTAACCTGTGTCAGTGGCCCATGTGATCTGTAAAGGTGTGTGAAATGCAGTGTTTCAAAACCAAATGCGATGCTAAGTGTAAGCATGTGTTTGTGAATGTGCAAGTAATATCCCTTATTAGGCATATATATTTTAATACGGACATTTTTAAGATTTTAGGCCAAACTTGTAAAAACAGTGGAGGATCCCTTTAACCAGGCTCGATCATTAACCAACCAATGCTGAATGTAATGTTGTTGTAACTTTGTAGCATTGCTGTGACTGGATCGAGGCCTGCCTGTGGTTAGTGAGTCAGTGTGTGTGTGTGTGTGTGCGTGGTGATGTTTGAGCGATGTGTTGCTTTGTCATGCATTATTTAGCCTGCTCCTCCTTACCTCGCATGAATAGTTGATGCAAACACATCTAAATAAAATGTTGTGTTGCTCCAGTTTGGTGACTGATGCTGCTGCTTGTTACTGAGGCCTAGCAGAGTGTGTGAGTCCAGCTGCAATCAAAGGCTGACAAGAAGGAGCTCACATTCATTCAGACTGTGTGTGTGTGTGTGTGTGTGTGTTTGTGTGTGTGTGTGTGTGTGTGTGTGTGTGTGTGTGTGTGTGTGTGTGTGTGTGTGTGTGTGTGTGTGTGTGTGTGTGTGTGTGTGCCCCTGTGGCGATAGCTGGGGTCGAGCAGCGAAGGCGCTCGCGCTGTATCTTCAAACGGCGGCGTGGTGGTTTGTCTGTGCAGACGGTGGCATCGCCGGGGGCAACCAGAGGAGTCACACCGCTTCAAAGAGATGATACGCAACTGCAGGGAAGAGCATCTGATCCGAGCACGCACCTCGCCCTGTGCGTGCGTGTGCATGTGTGTGCGTGTGCAAAAAATGGGAAACCTGGTATTTTTCATTCCTGATCTTACCAAAACATTAAATGGCTTCCTAAAAAGCTCCCCAAACATCATCAGGACAACAGTCCTCCACATTCTTCAGAGATTTTTCTCGCACTCTATGCAGCAGCTGTTTCATGTTGTGGAAGGAGTTAAGGTGTGCATACACTGCGATTTTTTCAGTCCTTTTTCAATCGCTCCAGCTCAAATTGTGCGACTCAATTGCAAAGTCCAAATATGCGCAGCTCACGATTCATGTCCTCACACTATAAAGACCGACACTCTGACGCAACCTGACTGCTCACACTGTATGTCCATACACGGCACGTCGGGGTCTTGTTTACGGAAATGCAACTTAAAAATTAGATGAAGAAGAACTCTGAAGGGTTACCATTAAAACAGAAGAAGAAGAAGAACCCAGAAGTGGATAGACATTCGCACTGCTAAGCAAAAAGATCTTCAAAAAATAAAAAGGCAATGATTGGATTGGACCAGCAATGGACCTTTCGCAAAAGCCCCGCCCCCCTTATTTACTTTTGCTATGTCTCTGATTTTCCTGAGTTGGTGTCATCTGTAATGGCTGGGAAAAGTCTTCCGATGCACGTTAGTGACTCTTTTTGGAGGAATACCTGCACAATATCCTCCAGATCCAGGCAAAAGGGGTTACAATACGCTGTGGAGGGATATATTCAACATATTAAAATAAACAACGAAAGGGACAATGCAACTATCGAAGTGAAAGCAGACCGGACAAGTCATGCTCCTGAAGTGCTGGACTTCTGTGAAAAGCTTTCTAACTTTACCGAAGTCACTGCTGGGTAAGTACTGCCATACACAGACGTGGGCAGTACGTTCTGTCAAGGAAGGCAAATGCAATGACAGGAAGTATTTGACGTCTTATCTTTTTTTTTCCTTTTATTGACTAATGTTATTCACTTTTTATTATTCTACCTAAGTTTACTCAGATTTACTGTTGGTCTTTTTTGTTCATATTCTGACTGATGATGGAGCATGGTTGTTGCTGTTTCTGCGTTCCGTTCTGTGGTGGCGATACAGCGGCGAGGATAAGGCCTCGTCTCACTTCGACACTGACACAGAAATAGTGCAGGAGTCACCGTTCCTGCCCGTCACTGCGCTCCATCTCCTGGGAGTGCAGTGGCAGAAAATGTGCCAAAAGCTACAGAATAAATAACAGGGCAACACAGAGATGGGGGGTAGGAGAGCTCTTCAAATGAATGCTAATTCTTCTACACCCCCCCCACCATTTTTTCTCCACCAGCAGCAACTTTGTTCACATATTGATGCGTTCTGCAATCAACTTCAATGGCACGAGCCATCTTATGGGACGAGAGAGGACAATCACGCCAGGAAAAAGGAGAGGAAGTCAGGAAAAGAGAGTGGGGGGGGGGGGCAGAATATTCCTTCACTGGAGTCCAAGCACTGCTTTCATTAGCCCCCCCATCAATTAGCCTCCTTCAGCTCATTTGCAAGTCAATGTCTGTGGCTGTAGGACCGGCGGCTTTGAGCCGGAGCGCCCTGTGATCTCCGGGTCCTCCGCCACCAGCCCCTCCCCAAACCCCCTCTCACCACCACCACCACCACCATTCCACACTGGATACAAGCTTTCCTGACAATTAGTACAAAAGAGACTCATGCTCCATATAGTCGATACATTATTCATACTTTCTCCTCACTTAAATAAATCATAATGTTCTTCAGGGTTTTACTTAAACAACTCTCTCTCTCTCTCGCTCTCTCTCTCTCTCTCTCTCTCTCTCTCTCTCTCTCTCTCTCTCTCTCTCCGCTCTCTAACACTCGGATCACTTTGGTTAAGATTGACCTTCTCCCTTTATTTGGGTCACTTCCTCAACTGAGTGAGACAAATAGGTTGCCCCCCCCCATCTTCCACCGCTTAACATCATATCAAAAAAAATCTCATGGAGAGAGAATAATAATCTTTGACTATTTAGTGGTATTGCCACTTTTTTATACATTATCCAAGAACTTTTAAATTCAGGGTACTTTTCTCCCTTATCAACCTATTTTATTTTGCCCACTGATGTCTGCGTTCCTGGGGAAAGTTCTTAGTTCTTGGAGAAACAGTCTTACTTACAGAAAATGTTTTTAGAAGTTTGGAAGTTTTTAGACCTTGGGGAAAGTTGGGTGAGTTTTTGTTCCTGGAGAAAATTCCAGCCATGAAAACGTGCCTTTTTTCCACCTTAGATTTATCTGTCTTTTTACACTGCATTCTTAGTTTTAAATTTTAGTTTCTAGGAAACGTTTTTAAATGTGGGGAAACTTTGTTCTTAGAATTGGGGGAAGTTTTAAGTGTAGGGAACATTTTTAAATGTGGGGAAAGTTTTTAATTCTGAAAGAGTTTTAGTTCCCGGAGAAAGTCCCATCTTAAATGAATTAAGTCTTTTCAAACTCAGTTCTTAGTATTGGGGGAAGTTTTTAGTGTAGGGAACATTTGTAAATGTGGGGAAAGTTCTTTGATCTGTGGAAAGATTTTAATATTATGGAGAGATCTTAGTATTGTGGTACATTTTTTGTTCCAGAGATTAGTTTTAGTACCAGGGAAATCTTTTAAATCTAGGAGAAAAAGTGCTAAATTCAGGGCAAACATTTTATTTTCAGTGAAAGTTCTTCATTAAGTGGAAAGTTCTTGGTTGTGGGGAAAGTTCATCATTTTGAAGAAAGTTCTTGGTTTCAAGGAAAGTCAACAGTTCCGGGGATAGTTTTTAGTTCGGGAAGAAGTTTTTCGTTGCGGGGAAAGTTCTTAGTTTCTGGAGAGTTTTTAGTTCCGGTTAAAGTTCCAGTGGTGGAAATGCGCCTTCTTACCATCTTTGAATCATTGAGTCTTTTCAAAGGCAGGAGGTTTTGATCCTTTCTGGCTAATCAGACTCTTCTTCCGAGCTCTGACGGCTCCCTTGGAAAGCGAGCCGGGAATTCTTGTGGAAGAAAGGCGGGCCTGTGCGCCTCTCATGTCCTTTGGATTGATCTGTTAGCGCTGTTGTGCTCTGGACAGAGCGGAGCGGCTGCCTCAATGATTTAGCAGCCCTTTGTACTATTATTCATCTGACTGGAGGGAGTCAGTGTCCAGCTGAGGCGTTGCATCTTTTATGACCACTTGCAGACCGTTCAGACAAAGGTACTTCCATGGAGTACTTTCAGAGCCCTCAATGCATCTATATTGATGCATTAGGCTGCATATTGATTTTGAACATTTTTATTTCATTGTGAGGAGGAGAGGACTCCCCCGCACCAACATGGGAGTTTCTTGGAACGCCGTTTAAAGTGTCTATCTCGCGTTTCGCCAACTTGACGTTGATGTGATGAGACAGCTGCTGTCATTATTCCTGCCACTCTTGTCATGTTCATTAATCCATCAACGCCTGGCCGACAGATGTCTCCCACCGTTTGGAAAGTTGTGCGGTGCGCTTCAAGGATTGCACTCCTCTACTTTTTTTTTTCCTACTTCTACTTTTCTCCCTCTGAGGTTTTACTTTAGTGAAAAGTAAATAAGTGGTTCTCAACAAGTACCAGAAAAATGTTCCTTAATCCAAAGCGGTGATCCAACACAAGACAAACGTTCAAATGTCAAAAATGTCTCAAATTTGATCGCTGAAAAGATTTTAGAGCCTGAAGTTTATATTAAAATCACAACATCTACCTGGCGTTTCTCAAAGAAATCTTGACACAAAAAAAATTTGACACGAGAATACACAAAACAGGAAAAACAGGAAAAAACATGTAAAACTGTAACAAAAATATACAAAACACCCTAAATAAATGAAAGTGGACAAAATTATTACAAAAATACATACAAATTTAACCAAATGACTTAAACGTACAAAATTATTCTAAACAAAAAAACATACAAAGACATGTAAAACCATAACACCACTATACAAAAACCCTAAAATACGCAAAATGATTAAAAAAACACACAAATTGACAACCAAAATACACAAAATGACAAGAAATCAAACAAAAGTGCTTTTTCTTTCACAAAAGGGCATCACATTTACAGAAAGCACCAAAAACTCTTGAAAAAATAGTTAAAAAAACATAAAACAACAAGAATGCACAAAATGACAGAAAGTTATACAAAATGACCCCAAAAATACAAAAAAAAAAACCCCCAAAACTCTCAAAAGATGACATCTATTCTTCTGTTCAAGTAAAGACAAGAATTTGAAAAACACAATTTGTGCCAACACAAAGATAAGCAAACATTGTATGTTTCAACAAACAGCACAGAGTGTTAAAGTCTCGCATTTTGTACTACACACTGATCTGGGTTAATCTGAGTCACTCATTAAAATGATTTGGTTCATTTGAATCCTTAACCCGGTATGTTTGAGCTCTCGCTGTTTCCAGACATAAACTCACTGTAAACGTGGCAGGTTTAAGGATTCAGGCTGAGTGAATCCCAGAAACAGTCAGGACTCAAACTACCCAGTTTGACAGACTTGAACTTTGTGACATGCAGGCTTGACTGAAGTAACTCAAATGAATCAGATTGACTTAAAAAGTGACTCAGATCTATAAAAAGAATGGAGTTTATTAGGATGGGTTCGTAAATATGCTCCTTCCTTATGACTGGAGAGTCATTAGTTGAAGTGTTGTTTGTGACCCCACCTCTCTAATATCTCTCCAAACACCTAAACAACAATCTGCCTGAGTCATCTGACCCCAGGGATGCTGTATTAATAAAAGGTGGGACGATTTATCTCGTGTGACGATGTATCATTTTATTAAAATGTTAAACGAGTGTCTGTCCAACTGTAAGAGACAAAGTCAATGCCCAAAGATCTCAGTGGCTTCCAGGAAAAGAACCTGTCTATAATCTTAAATCTGGGCTGTGTCGACTGTTCTAGTTGGATGTTTTTAAAACTTGTGAAAAGTTCATGGAATATTCAGGAATATTTTTTTGAAGAACGTTGTGATGATGACATGATGTGGTTTGATTTATTTTATTTTAAAAGCTCATACCCAGAGTATGTGTGTAAGTATATCCAGAGTTAAAGTCAACTGCCATTTTTAACTTGTTTTTTTTTCAATGGGTTAAAAGTGACCAAAAATGGTAGAAAAGGTGGTGAAATGGGATTTCAAAAACCACAGAAATTGGTTAAAAGTTGCAAATAAAAGTGGCCAAAAACGAACAACAAAAGTGGTAAAAAGGGTTCAAAGTGTCATTATTGGCCTAAAAAAGTAGGAACATTTAGTTTAAACTGGCAAATAATGGAAATTTGTTTAATAATGTTGTGCTCAAATCTTATTATCAGAGACCAAGACTTACCCGAGATCAGAATGCACCGAGACCGAGTCAAGGCAAGAGCGAGGCATTAAAAATCCATGACAAGTTTGAACAGTTAAAGAACATTAAAACACATTTGATGGATAAAAAAAAGTGAACTCATGAATGGAAGATATTTATATATTTTCCAAATTGTTCTCTTCATTATCGCATTAGTATAGTTGAAAAATAGCAGTTATCAGGGCTGGTCTTGGCTAAAAAAATCCAGAGGTCGAGCACTCCAAAACCGAGACAAGGCCGAGTAAAGATGCTTTCCAAGACAAAACTCTGGTCTAAGACCAAGACCTGTCTCAAGTACTACAACACTAGTGGTTAAATTGATTAAAAAACAAAAAACATGAAATATGGTGAAAAGAGGTTGAAAGTGACAATAATGGTCAACATATACAACACTGGGTGAAAAAAGTGGTAGAAAGGGTTTATAAGTGGCAAACATGGCTTGAAAGTGGTAAAAATTTGTAGAAAAGTAATTGAGATTTGATAAGTGGTAGAAATAGGTGTAATGTAGCAAAAATCCATTAAAAGAAGCAAAAATATGTCAAGAAAAAGTGATGAAAACAGATTAAAATTGGCAAGTTTGGTGTAGTTGTAGAAAAAGGGTAAAAATAAGCAAACATGGGCTCACATTGTTCAAAAAATATTCTTAGTTTCTTGAAGGCATCCAGCGACCCCCCTCCCAGTGTCTCGCGACCCCAAGATTAAAAACCCCTGATCTATGGTATTGTATCAGAAACTCTAGCCTTATTTATTATTCTAATGAGAAACACATTAAGATTCATCAACTCCACAGAATAAATCCCAGACAGCTCAACAAATAATCCCAAGCAAAGTCCCTTCAGCCGATGGAAGACGTGTTCAGGGACAGGAGACAGGACACATGGCTGGACCACTTTGAGGACAAGTGGTTTAATGTGTATTTCACAGAAAGTCATTTTGGGAAAATCCTCACCTTCCTCTCCCAATTAGTGGAAGAATCCCCTTCCTCAGCGTTTATTCTACCTCCTCAGTATTCCGGATGCTGCGATCAGTTTTCCATAACTAGGCTGCACAAAGAGCAAATGCTCCATTTGCCGTGATTTGTTGCCCCTGCTTGACCACTTCTTTGTTGGCTGAGCACTGTGGAATGGGCCCCCTGCTGTGTTATCAAGTCTGCTGAATCCATAACGGGGTGAGCGAGGGCGGCGGCGATGGTGGCGAGCGCTACGGCGCCTTGTTTAAGTCGTTTAAGAAAGATGCAATTACGGCGCTGAGGAAACGGAAGCTTTTAAAGGCAACACAAATCAAAAGGGCGCTACGACGGTGATGTGTTTGACACCAGAGCCTGTTAGTGCGGGACGGCTGCTCTCCAGGATCGTTACATGCCCAGCAGAAGAGGCATTAGGAGCCATCGGGCCATCTGCGCTCTGTCAGGGAATTAAACGGCATCGTTTCACATCCATCCTGCCCGTTTGGCGCTCTGCGAAGTGCTCAGCGTGCTTTTCCTACACTTGGTGCCACAAAAAGAAAATTAGCTCCCGTGATAAATCTGTGATGGGATCAAAATATTCCTAAAAATTGGTTCCACGTCTCAACTCTAGTTTTTGGTCGTATTGTTGCATTATTGTGAGGACCTGCTTTTTCTTGTTAGGGTTTCCAAAGGCTTGAGAAAGTCCTTGATTTTCTCATCTCATTGTATATGATAAAACAGATATACAGGCTTAAATAGAATACATTAGTAAACAAAAAAATATTTCATAATTTGTCTTTAAGAGGGCGTGAGAAAAAATGAACAAATAAAGCAAACAATACACTACTGTAAACACAGAAAAAACACAATTGTACACAAGTGGGCTTATGGATCCAGCCGTCTGTTGGGGTCTGGTCACATGATCTCATCAACATCACAAGCAATGTCTTCTCTCGCTAAGCATTGGTAAAATATCCGCTGCCTGCAGAAGAGGCATATGGGCATGTGGTTGGCGGTCATATATGCACCATCTTCAAGCGGACTCCATAGGATTCAGAAATGGTGAGTAAGGTGGTGTAGTACAAAACACAACTTCAAATTGATCATGGCTGGACCAGAGCAGCCCAATAGAAACTAACATTTTCCCAGACAACAACAAACCTGGGCTGCTCTGGTCTATCCTGTACGAATGCATCATGAAGTGTGGTAACATGATATGTATATGATACTGTAAATACTACATACAGTCTGAGTAGAGTAGAGAGTTGAAGACATACCTGTTTTCCAGTCGGAATGTCACTGTGGATGACAACTGTTTATTAAAGGGGCAGTATTGTGAAAAAATCACTTTATAATGCTACAGTGATATATATTCCTTTAGCCTCATTCAGAGGCCCAAAGTTGAAAAAGTTTCCTCTCTCCCTTGTTATTCCACATTTTGTAAAAACTCAGTTCAAAACGGGCAAGTTGGATTTTTCTCGCGTTGTGACGTCACATTACGGAAACTCCTGGCTCCTCCTACCCTATAAGAATGTGAGTTCCTCCCTCTCAACCTACTTCACAGCTAAAACAAACACTGCGGTTTAATATAGAAGATACATTGTACTTCATTGTCATATATGTAAAGCTACATACACAAAATGTGTTCTCTGCATTTAACCCCTCCCTGTCTAGCAGAGGGCAGCCACGTTGTAGTGCCTGGGGAGCAGTTCCACTTTTAGTATCCGTTCTACTGCCTAGTATTGCTTTTGACATGATCTGACATGTTTGTGACCCAATGCAACACAGCTGTTGGACAAAACAAATTATTATCACCTAATTGGACATCATGTCGTTAGAAGAGGGGAGGACCACAAGAAAATGACTTAGCAGCTTAACAATGTTTGAAACAGATGACTGACTCTGCTGCTGCCACACACACACGCACACACACACACACACACACACACACACACACACACACACACACACGCGCTGAAACAACATTTGTTGGACTAATGTTTTTTGGCTGACAGCAATAAGAAGAGTATGTGGATGGTAAAAGAAAATTGTAATGGTAAAACAAACCGCAAAGCTGTGGTGTAGAGTCTGCGTCTACAGACACGTCCACTGGAAATGCGTGAAGGCCCCAAAACAGCCTGTTTTTAGAAGTGTCAGGAAAGTGACTTTTCAGAAGGCCAAAACGCTGGAAAACAAGCAAGTTTTTTTAATGAACCTCAAACACTATGTTGTTGGGGTTCTTAGAACAAATGGAGATGGGTGAAAAATTGCATAATACTGGACCTTTAAAATAGGGTAGACTCTGCCCTATAGTCAGACCATGGTTTATGACATGGTCCACCAAAGTTGCTTTTATGTCATCTGAAATAAATGTCCTTGCATGGCCTCTTTGACCACGTCCTCCTCTCTCTCTCTCTCTCTCTCTCTCTCTCTCTGAGTGAGTGGCAGCGTGAGTGTGAGTGGAGGCTCGGAAACCCGGTGTTTTGGAGTTTTGTGAGTGAGTTTGAACCTTTTTTCTTCTTTTTCTGGCTTATTTCGTCACTCTGTGTGATAGTTTTGCGTTGCCTCGGTTTCTGTTGGATGGTTTTTGGTTAGATTGCGCAGTTTGGTGAATTGTTTGGCGGCGGCTAACGCCGTCGCTGCTCAGGTGAGCATGACAGCTCAGGTGAGCTCCGTGGGGCGGAGCAGCCCCGGGCTGGAGAGACTGACCCGGCGGCACGGCGTGAAGCTGTGTACGGGGCCGGGTGTCTCTGTGGAGGAATGTAGTTTGGCGGTGGGTGAAGTGGTGGGTTTCGGGAGCGTTAAATCAGCCTCACGTATGAACAGTGCAGTGGTGATCTTTGTGGAGAGCACGGAGAAGGCCAATCAGCTGGTGGAGAGTGGGGTGGTGATCCGCGGTGCTCTGACTCCGGTGTTACCGTTGGGGAACCCTGCGAGAAAGGTGATGATCTCGAATGTTCCGCCGTTTTTGAAGAACAGTCTCCTTGAGAAGGAGCTGTCCCGGCACGGTCAGATAGTATCTCCGATTAAACTGATCCCATTGGGCTGTAAGTCTCCTAAACTGAGACATGTCGTGTCCTTTAGGAGGCAGGTGTTTATGGTCCTCAGCGGGAAACAGGAGATAAACGTAATCATGAGATTCCGAATTGATGACTTTGATTATACCGTTCATGTCAGTTCTGACAATTTAAAGTGTTTTGGATGCGGGGCAGAGGGACATCTCGTCCGCTCGTGTCCGGACGGAGGTGGCGCGCGTCGATCTGCCGATGCAGAGGCTCCGCCTCCTGTCAGCGCGGGGGGGCTGCGTGTTGGTCAACGTGACCCCGATAGCAGAGATTCGGAAATACGGGGTGAAGCGTTCAAATCGAAGGTCACTGAGGGAGCACTGATTCATTCTGTCTCACAGAGCACAGAGAGAGAGCACGGAGCACCGGGGGGCACACACTGTAGTGAGGTGGGAGCCGTCGGCTCACATGGGGAGGGGTCCCCTGCTAGTGACAGTCAGAAGGAGGATGGCAGTGAGCTGGCTGGGGTTAACGTTCACACTCAGCCAGAGCTAGGGCTCACTGGTCTGAATGGGGGTTTACTGGAGGAGGAGGAGGGAGATGTGGTGATGGATGAGGATTTTCTGAAATCTTCATCAAAACGTAAAATTACAGAGAAGGTTGTTAAAAAGTTCACTAAAGTTTCTAAGGTTGACACACATGGCATCTCACACACTGATGTCACTTCACCTGATATGCACACCGGTTCACTGGCCATGCACACATGCTCACAGGGTGCACACACAGTGATACAGGACGCACACACAGATTCACAGGGTACACACACAGAGATACAGGACGCACACACAGATTCACTGGGTGCACACACAGTGGTACAGGACACACACACAGATTCACAGGGTGCACGCGCAGTGATACAGGAAGCGCACACAGATTCACAGGGTGCACGCGCAGTGATACAGGACGCACACACAGATTCACAGGGTGCACAGACAGTGATACAGGACGCACACACAGATTCACAGGGTGCACACACAGTGCTCCAGGACACACACACAGGTTCACGAGGCGCACACACGGCTTTAAGCTGCGCACACACAGATTCACTGGATACGCCCACACTTATGGAGGATACACACGCAGATGCACTAGATACACACATGGTTTCACAGCACGCACTTGGAGATTCGGTACTTACAGACTCGCAGGCCACGCACACAGTTTTGGAGGAGCACAGTGACTCACAGGACTTGCTCACACCCTCTCAGGATGCACACGCCGATTCACAGGTCATAGATGCAGGGGCCCCCTCCCTATGCGCTGGGTTAGGGGGTGACCAACAAAGCCAGTACTCCTTTCAGAGGATAAAATCCTTCCTCAAGGATACGAAGGGAATGAGGCTGGTTCGGCTTGAGGCTTATTTCTCGGACCTCCAGGTGTTCCATGACTCTGTGGGACACTTTATGAGGAACCCAGGAAACCTGGGGCAGGACGTGTTTTCGGAGCAGGAGATTTTTCGGTTAAAAAAGTTTCTGACCAAGATTAGAAAACGGGCCTCCCAAGATGATCAGTTTTAGGGTGTGTGGTTTTTTTTTCTTTTGTGTTTTTATTCTTCGTTAGTTTATTCCCAGCTGACACAATGTGTGAGTTCGAACTTGGTTCTCTGAACTTAAACGGGGCCAGAGAGGCGGTGAAAAGGGCCTCACTGTTCAGCCTCAGTCAGGCTAAAAAGCTAGACGTCTTATTTATCCAGGAGACACACAGCACACCAGAATTAGAAGCAGACTGGAAGAAGGAATGGGGAGGGCAGGTTCACCTTAGTCACGGAAGCAGCACTAGTAGTGGGGTGGGTGTGCTCTTCTCCAGGGGTTTTTTACCTGTCTCCAGTTCCTCTGAGGAAGTGATCCCGGGGCGTCTTTTAAAAGTTAGTGCTGTTTTTGAAGATGTGCCAATGGTGTTTATTAATGTGTATGCTCCCACAGTGGGCAGACAGAGGGTGGAGTTTTTTAGTGTTTTAAGTGACGTCCTGTCTAACTGCAGTGATGATGTCCTTCTTTTTCTGGGGGGGGATTTTAACTGTACCACTAACCCTGGATTAGACAGGAACCACCCAGAGCCACACACAGCCTCCAAGAGCTGTTTTTTAAAAGTGATTGAGGCGTTTGACCTCTGTGATGTGTGGAGACACATTCATCCAAGGGTGAGGCAGTATAGCTGGACTCACTGCAGGGCGAACTATCTGTCCTTGGCCAGGCTGGATCGTTTTTATTGTTTTCAGCACCACGTTAATGTTTTTAGGGGTTGCCAGATTAGCCCGGTTGGTTTTTCTGATCATTCCTTGGTTAAAACTTCGGTTTTTAAGAAAAATGTTCGATGTAAGAGTGCTTATTGGCATTTTAACACAAACCTGCTCAAAGATCAAGTTTTTAAAAGGGCTTTTAAAATTTTCTGGCAATCCCATAGTAGTAGAGAGTCTGATTATAATTCTCTGCAACAATGGTGGGATGTTGGGAAGGTACAGATCAGACAGTTGTGTCTTCAGTATACTCTCAATGTCACTAGAAGCATGAATGGGTCACTTAAGGCTCTGGAGAGAGAGGTGGAGGAGATGCAAACTCAGGCACACTTCACGGGAAATCGAGAGCATATTGAAGCTCTCAAAACCAAACGATCAACTCTATCTGACCTTCTGGGGGTCTCTGCACAGGGAGCCATGGTCCGCTCTCGGTTCCAATATGTGGCTCTCATGGATGCTCCATCACATTTCTTCTTTGGGTTGGAGCGGAAAAACGGCCAGAGGAGGCTGATGCACTCTCTGCGCTCCAGCTCCGGGCAGCTACTGACGGAGTCGGCAGAGATCAGGGAACATGCTGCCTCCTTTTACAGGTCCTTATACAGGAGTGAGATCCAGGAAGGGGCGGAGGAAGCACAGGCCTTCTTTGAGGGCCTCCCTCAGGTTCCTGCTGACCTGAGAGCAGAGCTAGATGCCCCATTAACTGCTGGTGAACTACAGGCAGCACTGAAAAGTATGCAGAGTGGGAAAGCTCCGGGTATCGACGGGCTGCCTGTGGACTTTTATAAGGCTTTCTGGCCTGAGATGGGCAGAGACCTGCTGAGGGTCCTCAGAGACAGTCTCAGGACAGGGCGGCTGGCCCTGAGTTGTAGGAGAGCGGTCCTGACTCTACTCCCCAAAAAAGGGGACCTGCAGGACATCAAAAATTGGAGGCCTGTGTCCCTGCTCTGCAGTGACTACAAACTGCTGTCCAAGGTGCTGGCCACTCGGCTGAGGAAGGTGATGGAATCCGTGATCCACGTAGACCAGACCTACTGTGTGCCCGGTAGGCTCATTTCAGATAATGTGACGCTAATTCGAGACATTTTGGACCTCTCTAGAGCATTGGGCTTCGACCTTGGTCTGATTTCTCTCGACCAGGAAAAGGCTTTTGACCGGGTTGAGCATCTGTACCTCTGGCGCACGCTGGAGGCTATGGGGTTCGGCTCTGGTTTTATAGCCATGATCCGGGTGTTGTATGGTGACATTGAGAGTGTGCTGAAAATAAATGGTGGTCTGGGGGCCCCGTTTAAAGTTGAACGTGGGATTCGACAGGGCTGCTCAATGTCGGGGATGTTGTACTCTCTGTCGTTGGAGCCTTTTTTACATAGACTCAGGGCGCAGCTTTCCGGGGTGTCATTGCCAGGGTGCATGACCAATTTTAAAATGTCTGTATATGCTGATGACCTCATTATCCTGGTGACGACTCAAAGAGACATTGATGTACTTAATAAGACTGTGTGTGCTTTTAAGAAGATTTCCTCTGCCAAAGTGAACTGGCTTAAAAGTGAAGCGGTCGCAGTTGGGAACGCTTCGACAAGGACACTGTGTCTACCTGGAGGCCTGACGTGGAGGTCAGGTGGGCTGAAATACCTCGGAGTTTATCTCGGGGATGAGACCTTCATTGCCCAGAATTGGACTGGTGTTTTAGAAGCTGTTGAAGGTCGTTTGAAGAAATGGAAGTGGATCCTCCCACGGATGTCATACAGGGGCCGAGTCCTGGTGATCAACAGTCTGCTCGCTTCCATGTTGTGGCATCGGCTGGTGACTGTGGAACCTCCAGGTGACTTGTTAGCGAGACTGCAGGCCATGCTGGTGGATTTCTTCTGGGATCGATTACACTGGGTTCAGCAAAGTGTGCTTTTCCTGCCAAAGGAGGAAGGGGGGCACGGTCTGATACACCTAGCCAGCCGGGGAGCTGCCTTTCGCCTCCGCTTCATCCAGCGGTTCCTGACCGCTCCTGCCGGCCTGGTGTGGCGACCTTTGGCGTGTGCCATATTGAAGCAGTGTGGAGGGCTGGGTCTGAGTGAGTCGCTGTTCCTGATGGATTTTAAAGGTCGGACAATGGATAAGCTTCCGTCCTTTTACCAGGGAGTTTTTAAAGTTTGGAAACTGTTTTACCTTCGCCGTTCCGAGCCCTGTACTTCTTTGTCGTGGCTACTGAGGGAGCCGGTTGTGTTTGGGTCCCGTCTTGGATGCGAGGCAGGATCGTCCGCAATCCTGAACAAACTTTGCAGCTCGAAGGTGCTAACCCTTGCTGACATTGTGGTATTTGCCGGCCCTCTCCTCAAAGATGCCGAAGGATTGGCATCGCAGATCGGCGTCAGGTCGGTCAGGATCGTCAGCCATTTTCTCCGTCGACTCAAGGGCCAACTTGTGGAGTCTGAGCTAAGGCTCCTTGCAGGTCACGGTAAGAGGCGATGTGTGCCAGACCCCACAGATACCTTGCGTTGATGCCAAGAATGACTCATCATGGAGAGTTTTTAAGACTGAGGGCCTCTGCGGCCATTTCGTTTGAGGAAACTGGGGGACGGGAGTTTTACTACCTTTCTGTTAAAGTTTTAAATCAGGTAAAACTAAGTGGTAGACCGGATACTCCATGGAGGTCACACTTGGCCCTGAGTGACTCACGAAAACCTGAGTGGAGTACACTGTACAAACCTCCACTGACTAAGAGGGGAGGGGACCTACAGTGGCGCATTCTTCATGGCGCAGTTGCAGTCAACTCTTTTGTGTCAATTCTTGACCCCACGGTGTCTGATCTGTGCCCTTTCTGCTCCCACAGGGAAACTGTTTTTCATTGTTTTGTTGAGTGTTCTCGGCTTGCTGCCTTTTTTTGTTTGATGTCCCAGTTTTTCTTGTTGTTTGGCCTCACTTTTAACACACATTTGTTTATTCTAGGGATCAGACAGGTAAAAAAAAGGAAAGTTGAGTGCCGGTTACTGAACTTCCTGCAGGGACAGGGCAAAATGGCCGTGTATCTCAGTCGGAGGAACAAGGTCAATGGTTGTGGAGATGATGATGTGGTCATTATCTTTAAGAGAATGATCAGAGTGAGGTTAAAGACTGATTTTCTTTATTTTAAGTCATGTGACAACCTGCAGGAGTTTGAAGATCTGTGGTCACTGAAATGTGTGCTGTGTTCAGTGGTTAAGGGGGAATTGATTTTTGGTACTGTTATTTGAGTGTTCTTGTACTGTTTTAGCACCGATTTGTAAATAAATGTGACTTGAAAATCAAAAAATCTCTCTCTCTCTCTCTCTCTCTCTCTCTCTCTCTGTCTTTGCCTCTACCTTTCCCTGCCTCCATGCTTGTAAAGTTCTGAAAATGGCTTAGCTGAGGCCTTTTTGTAGCTCCATGATTGGTGTTCAATTTTTCATTGTACGTCTAAGTATTTTCAATTACCCAATGTGTGTTGTGTTTTCCCAATGGTACCATGGAATTCCCTTTTTGAACTAAGTGTCTTATGCATGAAATAGTGTGCAGTGTGCAAGTGTGTTGCAGAATTGCAACTAAAGTGCAAAGCAGCACTTTTGTTTAAGGTATCGTTACACTTTGTTTAAAGTATAGTAACAACAACTTCAAGTTATTTTACTTTGGTTTAAACATGTGTCTACAGTGTTGAAGTAATGGGTTAAAACTGTAATCACATGGTGTAAGAAATGCTAAATGATACTGCTTTGCTAACAGCTAGCTAGAGTACAGATGGATTCCCTCTTTCTAAAAAAGAAACTTTGTGTTGTTTCTAAAGTTGGATCTGATGCTTTGAGAAGTTCACAACAGAAGCTGGGTTAAAAAAACAAGCTAGCAGTGAACCGAGTTAGCTCACTAGTCGATAGCACCACATCCCGAGCTAGGTACTGCAGAGTGAAAGTCGCCTTTAAACACCTTTGTTCTGTAAAGCACTTTGAGTGTCTATGATAAAGTGCTATATAAAATCCAATGCATAATTATTATTTTTGTTGTCATTTTGTGTGTTTTTTGAGTCTTTTTGTGTGTTTTTTGAAGTTGTTTTGAGTGGTTTCTTGTAGTCGTTTTGTGTGTTGTCCTTTTGCTTTATTGGAGTCAATATGTGTGTTTTCTTTGTGCTTTTGTGTCTCTTTGGAGTTGTGTTGTGTGTCTCTTTTTGGTGTGCGATGCGGGGCACTGCCTTCTGTCAGACTCACAGACCTACACTGACAGTCATTTTACAGTTTGGTTTGAATGGATGCACTTCAGACAGGAAGGACTCACACACAATGAGACTGGGAGCTGTGGTTTTGTCAAACTGGGGCTCTCTCATCATTAGATGAGCTCCAGTAGCAACCAGGCTGCGTGTTGGACACCAGTGGGACGGAGCAGGACACCTCTGGGACACGTCAAGCACCAGTGTGCGTGTGTGTGTGTGTGTGTGTGTGTGTGTGTGTGTGTGTGTGTGTGTGTGTGTGTGTGTGTGTGTGTGTGTGTGTGTGTGTGTGTGTGTGTGTGTGTGTGTGTGTGTGACTGTGGAACGGGAATCTCCAGGACTTCGGGAACTCTCCTCATTTTCAGTTTGATGTGTGCATGGGCTGGGATTCACCTACTGGTTTCTCAGTGGTCGCTCTATGCGGGTCCAACCCTCATCTATCAGTGACACGCGCGGCTGACAGAGCACTTATTCACGCTCACTCATGAATATTCAATTTAGCTCCACTTCAAGGGGACGAAGACGTTTCCATGCACAGGAGGAAGAATCTGTGTTTTCCTCTTCCTCAGCCTTCCTCCTCCATAATTTCATGCGCGTGTTTCATTAGAGGTGTCGACCAGGAGAGTTTTTCTTTCTTTTTTTTTTTTTTTTCAACACAATCCTGCACCGTTGGCACCGCCATGGAAAAATCCCATTCGTCCTTTGTCAGCACAAACACTTTAATGTGAGGCTTTCACTCCTGAGTAAGCAGCTGATCCCCTCACAAGCCCGGAGAGACACAGGAAGCGCACGCGGCTCCTTCAAGCCTCCCTCGTCAGCAGTGGCTCGCTCCTCGGTGCACGAGGCCATGCATAAGTCAATGGGAGTGTGCGGAGGGTCAGGGTGTCAGCAGGAAAGATCTGATGGTCATACCAGTGAGGGGAAGTCCAACTTTTTATTACTCATTTATTTCAAAGTATTGTTTACTTTTACTTATTGAAAATTGGTATTTTTTTTAATCTGTTTGTTTGTTTACCATTTTTTATGTAAACATATTATTTATCAAATCTGGCGTCAGGGATTGTAAAACCTATTTCCTGGACAATAAGTCGCTACCTTTTTGACTTATAGTCCAGAGCGACCTATTCGTGGATGTAGATAGAGGGTGAAAATGTATGGTATTTACTTTAGTATATTTACTGGTAAATCTCATTCCCACCAGTAAAAGAAAGAAAAAAAAATCTAGGAAAAGTAAAATAATAATAATATTAAAATATCTAAGTCATTATTCTGAGATACTGAGTCAAAATATGAGATACTAAGTAGTAATTATGAGATACTAAGTAGTAATTATGAAATAGTATCTCATGAGATACTAAGTAATAATTATGAGATACTGAGTCATAAATATGAGATGTTGTTTGTTTGTGTCCCCATTGAATCATTTTATTACAGAAGGAAAATGAAACTCAACAACAAAATCACACACAAAACAAACCCTAAAGAAGTTTCCTGATCTGCTGTTGCTTGAAAAGACATCATGAAAATGAAGGAGTATAAAAGAGCTGCTGCACAGACTGAGACTGTCAGACGATTTTCATCTTCCCAGTTGAACAGTTGCATGTCAGATGTTGAAACCGGTTTCTGCTTGCTTACAGATTCAAAGTAGATAAGTCATTTATGTACAAATAGTAACTTCCAGCCTCCTCTTGGTGCTTGTGGAGCGCGTCACAATAAATATTACATCAGGCCTGAGAACGTGTACCTTGATGTTTGTTTCAGCATCACAGAACACAGACAGGTAAAAGGAAACTATTACATCAGCCTTTCAAAATAAAGGCTGGCTGACAGCCCTGACCCTGGAGTCTGCTCTCACACTTTCAGCTCAGGGTAGGTTGTGATGAAGCAACTGACAGCAGCACAGACTGTTCGTTGACAAACTCCCTGTGTTAGGATCAAACTTTTTGTCAATCAGCACAAATTGTTTCATTCATATTTTTTTTGTATGTTAAAGTGTTTTATATATTGTGCTCCTGAGTTAATGTTGCTGGTGAATTTGAATTTATTATTATTATTATTATTATTATTATTATTATTATTATTATTATTATTATTATTATTATTATTATTATTATTATTATTTATTGAGTTTAATTTATTTCAAGTCAGTTAAAATTACCTGTAGCACTTGTATACATGTATGTATCCATCATTTATATTTACTAGTACAGTGCCCGTCATAAGTATGTATTCATATAGTAGGCGCCTAAGTAGAGTTGTCTATGGCTAAATGAGTATGTGTTTGAAAATTGGATGTACAAAGAGGTGTAAATACTCTGTACTCTGTAGTGTTATAAAGGGGTATATTTGCGGGTGCAAAGTAAAATAGCGAGTGCTATTTCTCTGGTGTAATTCTAATAATACATTTCACTCACTAGATGGTGCTGCCCAGAGCCGTTTAGAGAGAGGGTTGCGACAAAGAAAGTTCGAAATGCTTGACCATCACGTGATTCATGTAGACTTAAATATTCTCCAGGCGTTATTGGCGGGCAATTTTATTCCGAGAGACATAACTGGGATTTTGGGTAATAGGTCGTCAATAACTGCATTAATTTACAATATTTATACAGTACACCGTCATATGTATGTGTATATATACAATATGTTTATGTAGCTCCATAAATAGATTTTTATTTCCTAATGCAAAATTTGTTTTAAAGATCAGTGTAAACAGCTAGTTTACTTGCTTTTTTGACATAGTTAAGGCCAACATTAATTTGGTTAAAAAACGTGTTGCTACGTATTGTATACAGGATGTTTTGTTTTGAATTTTCTTTAATGTTCTTAAACTTGTATGGTATTAAGAGCAATCACATCCCAATGTTTATTGACATACTAGCCATACAACTTCTATGCATACAACCAACTTCTATTTAGAAGGGGTGGGGGGGTGTTTAAAAATGCATACAAGTTTAATTTTTTCCATTTCAGTAATCCCATGGTAATTAAGGGTCTATGTAATGTTAATGATTTAATGTAATCTTTGACTTTCAGATATGTGTATATTGCAGATACCTTAAAAGAGCTCTTGAACAGACTAGGACATTAATTAATAACTTGTCATGCAGTTTGTCTGTGCCTTTAATATGAGGTGCCCTTGCATGTAGTTGCCACCATGGTTTGCTGTGCTGCATGGGGATGCTCCAATCGCTCCGAAAAAGGAATCAAAATGTATGGTTTCCCAACCAAACCAGAAAGGAGAAAGAAATGGTTAGCCAAAGTCAGCAGGAGCAATCTCAAAATAACAAAATATGTGAGGTAATCATATTGAAACACTTCATTTGCACTTTTTCACAAATAACACAATTGAAAAGTTTACTGTTTGACTTAAAAAAAAAAAAAAAAAATGAAATTATGTAGCCTATGTAGGTAGATAAAACTGAGTTGTGTATCTGCTATAATGATACACCGCTACTAGTTTAGCGGGGGATAATCCACGAACATGCTTTAATGCACACATTAATGGGTTTAGATACGCTCATGATAATAATATCCAATATGATTATTTAAATGTCTTACCTTTCAAAAGGGCATCACAAACCATCTACTCCACTCTAGCTCTACTGCACTGCAATAGTCAACTGTTCACTCACGGTAACTATTGTGAGGTTCCATTAACCGCCATTGCTGTAAGAAAAAAAAAAAAAAAAACGGACAGATGTTTGGATGGATGGACCAACGGATATACAGATGGACGGATGGATGGATTTAGGGATGGACAAACAGACAGACAGATAGATGGTTAGATGGATGAACAAACACAGAGATGGATGGATGGCTGAATGGATGAATGCATGACTGGATGAATGCATGACTGGATGGATGGATGAATGGATGGATGGACAAACGGACATACAGATGGACAATGGATGGAGACATGGACAGACGGACGGATGGATGGACGGATGGATGGATGGATGGATGGATGGACAAACTGACAGATGTGTGGATGGATGGATGGGTGGGTGGACAAATGGACAGACAAATGGATGGATGGTTGGATGGATGGACATACTGACTGGATTGATGGATGGATGACTGAATGGATGAATGCATGACTGGATTGATGAAAGCATGGATAGATTGATGGATGGACAAACGGACATATAAATGGATGGATGCATGCCTGCATGGATGGATGGATGAATTCATGACTGTATGAATGCATAGACAGACAGATTGTTGGATGGATGGACAAACGAATGCATTGGATAATTGAATGGATGGATGGTTGGACAAACAGACGAATGGATGGATGGATGGACAAATGGGCAGACAGATAGACCGATGGATGGATGCATGATGGTATGGATGGATGGATGGACAAATGAACAGACAAATGGATCACATTCTCATCACCTGTCCCAGCAGTGAAGGGAGGCTCCTGAACTTTGAGGAGTCCTGCTCTACTTTGAGCTCCTCACTCTGTCACTGACCGTTAGTGAAGCTCCTTCCTGATGACGTCACATCCACCTGCTCGCCGCTTCATGGCTGTGATGAGGACTTCATTAGCTGTTGGTGGATCTGGCTGCCGTTGGCTGGGTTGTGGATTGAGCTGCGATCAGCAAGGCTAAGTGAAAACCTCTGTTCTCATAATTGCACATCTGTTTCTCGCCGCTCGCTCCTGTAATTGCTTCCTCCGGCTCGTCCCCGCAGAGGCCAGCTGCAGGTGACGGCGGGTAAAACGGGTCATGGAAACCCGTCTGCTGCTCTGTCATCAGCAGAGACAATACACACACACCCACACACACACACATACACACACACACAAACACAGGCCTGCTGTGAAGTCTTACACCAGAGCACCACCCAGTGGATGGTTCGTGATCTGCACTTCACACAGAACTTAGTAATTGATTTTGTGGTGTAGAGAACAAGAGTGTTTGTAGTTTAGTTAGTGACTGTAACATGTGAAACACTGCGGAGGCCGACATGTTGGTTAAAGCACCCGTACATCATTTCAACTTGTGATCATTATACCTGGTGATAAATCAACAATGACTGGCTCAGAATAAAGACTATAATAATAATAATAATAATAATAATATTCACAATGATAATAATAAAGATACTTTGGATTTTAATAGCAACTCAAAGACTCAAAGTATGATTTGAATATCATTCACTGTGAAGAATATTGTTAAAAAATGACTTAATGTTTGCGTTCAGATGTTGGAGCAGCAACCACGTATGGACACCAATTGGACTGGAACACTGTAGAAGTAAACAGTTAAACTCAGGACCTGTGCTATGAAGCTGGATTTTCTCTTATCACGCTAACTTCTGAGATTTATTCAGCATGTGGTGTACTAGGACGCTTGCTAACGTCTTACCAGGCTAAATCACCATGGTAACAGGCTGAACACCTAAAATAGTCAGGACCAGGTTATGGAGTGGATAAGATCTGAGCGAGTACAAAAGTCCCGCCTCCTGACCAATCAGTTCTCTTGTAAAATGACCTGCCCATTGTTAGAAGATCCTGGTTGGTGCAGATCTGACAGATGTGTTTAGGAAAGAAAGATTATTAATGGATAAATGCAATCCTTTTATTTACCAATGACATAATGTAGAATAGGAATAGATTTACATCTGATGAACTGATCTACAGTCAATTGATGAAGCCTGTGTCGGACATTCTCTGTATCTCGGAAAGATCAGTTATTCATTCATTCATTCATTCATTCATTCATTCATTCATTCATAAATACGGTATTGTAAATAACACTGTCAGCATCAGCAGGAACATACTACATTGCTCTCATCCCAGTGTGTGTGTGATAAATTGAGGAGGACTACCTTAATAGAAACAGGTCTGTGCTGTAATAAAGTGAAACTGATCAGAACGCTGTCCATTTTTAATCCCATGGATTAATATCGTATAATCTTTTACGCTTAATGGCGTCCACAGCTTCCGACCTTTATTTTTTCCTTCCTGCGTTTTCTGCAACAACAGTGTAGTTTCTGGTCTGAATTGTGGATTGTAATTCTTCATATTTTTAAAGAATTATTCCCTGTCACTGGAGTGCACACATACGCCAGGCTGAAATCACCTTGCTTAAGTGAACGTGTTTGTATCCTGCTTTGTAGGACAGGGGCTCTCTGACAGATAATGTTTGTAGGTGAAGCTAACAGAGAGATATTTAGAATACACTTCTCCAGCTTCGAGCACAAGCCCTCAGGGTTTATTTTTGCTCACTAAACAGAATAAAAAGACACTTCAGGTGTCAGCTATGCATCAATTTACAGTTTTTATGGCATATTTCCTTGGAATCAGTCACAAGACAACATGATCGCCAGTCAAACCATAACAGTTGAACTAGTATGAGCAGTGAATGTGATCGAGGGACACATTTGAACTGTTTCAGGATGGTTCAGTGGTTTTGAAGACTGTGTGCACACCCTTCATTTACTGCGCACACACACATTATTTGTCAGTATTTATCTCAGTGCCTGATACTTCTCTAACACCGCTCACACTCCCTGTGCTATTTTCAAACCTTACACCCCAGGAGACGCTGAGTCACTGACGCCTCCCCACAGAATGTCAGGTAGCTCAGTGTGCAGTCACAAAGGTGATGAAATCACAGTTACACATGATAACGTCTGACACTCGCATCAGGGATTTATTGTAGCGCTCACTTTGGTGACTAACCATATCCATCATCAGCAGAAGGACTGAAAACAAGACTAAACCACCAATTAGAGGCTCTGTCGCCTTTCTTTTTGGATTTAAACAACAGCAACAGACAGACATTATTATATGACAACTGAGGGATCACAGTAAATGTGTTTTCATAAATATCAATCAATCAATCAATCTTTTTTTGTATAGTGCCAAATCATAACCAATGGTATCTCAAGACACTTTACAGTAGAGCAGTCTTAAGGACGGACTCTTCATTTTATGGATACACACATATGCATATATACGTATATACACATACATATGTATCCCACACCCAACATGAATTCATCATGGCGGTAAGGAAAACCTTCTGTTAAGCAGCAGGAACCTTGTGTGGATCCCATTCCTATGATGAACAGCCATCCACGTTATGCTGTGTTGGGTGTGTGCAGAGGAAAATACAGCTCTCGTGAAAAGAAAATGTATCTTTATATTCAAGTTCATAGATTTTATATTTATATACTAGTTGAAAACGACCCTGTGAGAAATTCCTCGTAAAGTTTATAAAAACTAAAAAGTTCATAGGGTTAAAATTCATGAAGCAGTTCAGATTATTTGATCCTCTGGTTAGCTAAAGTAGCTCATTTAAACCTTGTAAAACGTATTTGTGTGTGTTGGAGCGCAGCTGTACATTACACTATTTTTTTTATTTCTTTTTTTTTTTTAATTGATTTTTTTTCTTTGATTGAAGTGTTTTATTTTTTGATTGAATAATAAAGACACAAATGTACTTCCCATAATATGGCCCAAATACAAAAAAGAATACTTCAACAAATAAATTAAAATAAAAAAAATAAATAAATAAAAAAAAAAACTTTCAATCAAAGAAAAAAAAAGTCTTCAAATGGAATTATTTCGGTCTCAAATATTTTTTTTTTCTTTGAATTTGAAGACTTTTTTTTTTTGATCGAAAATACTTATTGTTGATTTTTTTATTTTAAAAGTTGTTCTTCTTGTCACCACACGGGGGAAGTGTCGGCCACCTTCTGCATCTCATTCTTTGCTTTGTCTACAGTCAGTAGATTGTTCCTCCCACACCAGTCAGCCAGATGCAGCACCTCCTCCCTGTAGGCTCGGTCGTCATTGTTCTGGATCAGGCCCACCGCTGTGGGGTCGTCTGCATACTTCATGATGTGATTAGTGGAGGACCTGGCAACGCAATCGTGAGTCATCAGAGTGAAGAGTAACGGAGTCTTGAAGAGAGCCCGTACTCTGATGACTGAGGAGGTGTTCTTCCCCACACACATACTGGGGCCTGTCAGAGAGGAAGACCAATTGCACAGGGTGGTGTTGAAGCCCAGGTGGGGGGGGGGGAGCAGTTTGCTTACCAGATGTTGGGGAATGATGGTATTGAATGCTGAGCTGAAATCTACAAACAGCATTTACACACGAGTGTTCTTCTACTCCTGGTGGTTCAGGCTCAGGTGAAGTGCAGATGAAATTGCATCCTCAGTAGTGATGTCAACAGTAAGTGAACTGGAACTAGTCAAATGTGTGTGTGGGTGGGAGGTTATGTGCTGCTTTATCAGCCTCTTAAAGCACTTTATTATTATAGGAGTCAGTGTCATTTAGGCTGGATATAGAGGACTTTTTGTGTTCATTCAGCAAACACATGGACTCACATCAAGATTTCATAACCTAAACTCAGAGACCACACCTTTCTCCAGGTGAAAGCCTTTTCACACTCTGGAACACGCACAACCAGGAGGGTCATAGCTCGAGAGGGATAGAAACGTCAACAAGCTCGGTCGGTCTGTTGATATTGTCAACCAAATAGCATTTGTATTTTTTTAGTCCAGAGATTTTTATTGTTTTAATAGTGTTTATATTATTCATTAGTGTTGTGTTCAAGGCCAAGACTTGCCCGAGACCAGAATGCACAGAGACCAAGACAAGACCAAGACTTCCGGGAGCCGAGACCAGGTCAAGACCAAGACGGAGACCAAGACCAAAAACATTTTTTTTTCAAATTTAAAAAAAAAATTTAAATAAATAAACTTATGACAAGGTTTGACAGTTAAATAACATTCTCTCGTTAGTTTTAGTTTCTTTTAAATACATTTGACGGAGAAAAAAAGTACCTGCAGAAAAGTTTACTAAAATATTAAAACTACTACTGCTACTGATAAATTCACAATTATTGTACATATTTGAAAAAAGATTTTTATGTCAGCTGAATGTACAGCAAGTGTTTAAAAGCACTGCCAAAAAATAACATGGTGAAACTAAATAAAACAAACTCAAAGCCAGGAACAGTCATGTGACAAACCAATTAACAATTCTTGTTGAGAAAGAGAATTATTATTATTCTGGATACAGTAGAAACAGAAACTATAAAAAATAGTTATGTTGTGAACCTATTTATGTTGTAGGTAATATATTATATACAAATATGTAATTGGAGTCTAAAGCCACAAAAAACACCTCTTTAAAAAGAAAATAGACTAATATATATATATATATTATTTATTAATTTATTTTTTTTCTCCCTTTAATAAAGTGTTTCTTACCCTTCCGTAGGGAGGGCTGTGATGGTCACAATTATGCAATAAAATTAATTGCAATAACAAGAAATGCATTGCTGTCTAAAAAAGATTACACTTCTTGTAGTGTTGACCTTTGACAGCATGTGCAGCCCAAAAAAAAAAGAAAATAGACTAATATAAGACCTCTTTACAGTTATTTGAGTCATTCTGCGAGTTGCGGTGATGACGTGCTGGTGACGACATAATCCAAGATGGCGGCGGCCCGGACTACAGCCAACACTATGTAATAAAAGCCTTAAAAGACATGGATATAATGAAAAGAGTGGATGGACAGAGGCATAAACATGCGGACTTTCACACGGAGACAGACGGACTTATTAAACACACACAGAACTCGGTAAACAGAACAGGCTTCACCGGTAGGCAGACACTAGGACCCAGAGGCGGAGTAAATGCGTCCCTGTATTGCATGTACACGCTGTAATATCACCAGTTTATCATTTTACCAGTTGTTAGAGCAACTATCTTTACCAGGGAGCTAATATTTATCCCTTGTAGGGATGTAACGATTAATCGTAAGGCAGTTAAAAATCGATTCATAGGTATCACGGTGGATATCGATTTTCTGACAATTGAATCGCAGTATTTTTTTAAACAGCATTTATTTATCCTTTTCTTGTCCAACTGCTGAGGCGGCGGGCGGAATCTGCTACTACTTTCTTTCTGGCCGCCTTCTACTCTTAAATATGTTCATAAATGATTCATTACCCCTTTAGCACCGAAAGAATATCTGTAATTTTACGTGAATATCTGTAAAAGTCACATTTTTCTATTAGCTCTGTCTGCGAGCGTAGCATCTCTTCTTCACTGCACAGAACTTCTGCATGCCAACCGACCACTGCGTTACCAGCGCCCTCTGCTGGTCCAAACAAATATCTGACCTAAATACAGGGCAATGACAGTTTTTTTTTTTTTTTTTTTTTTTTTAAAGTCGAATCGTTAAGGCACAAAATACATTTTCAGTTGCACTTTTAAAAAGAAAAAGAACTATTATGCAGTTTTGCATAGTTTACTGTAGAGCCATAATTAAAATTAATAGACTTCTTCTTCATTTGTATTATTCCTTTATTTATTTCATTCAAGATTTATTTTTAGTTAAATTGGATTTTGTTGAATAGTTCATCAAGGGATTCTTTTGACAATGAAAAATAAAAGGAAAACAGTATAGTTTTTTATTGTTTTTTCCCAAAAAAAATAAAGGAATATTTTTCAGTCATCGTTTGTCTACAGTCCCATTTTGTAAAATAAATCGTGAGAGAATCGTATCATGAACCCAGTATCGTGAATCGAATCGTATCGGGAGTTGAGTGAATCGTTACATCCCTAATCCCTAGTGATCGTTTTCTGGAGTTTTATTGGGCTTTTTACCGGTGATTAGTTCCTATCGACCTTCCACTCCACTGTCCAAACTGACACCGTAGCCAGACACACACACACACACACACACACACACACACACACACACACACACACACACACACACACACACTAAAGTAGGTTGCGGTCATTATACAGGGTGGGTTAAAGAATGAATAAAGGATTGTTTTATCCTGTTCTTCTCTTTGTTAGTATCACATTCTAAAAAAAATTTAAAAACAGCAGGAATTAGTGCCGGTCTCGAACGGTCTTGATGGAAAATCCCGAGTCCGAGACAAGATCGAGTCACAATGCTTCCGAGACCGAGAACTTTAAAATTTGGTCCCATAAGACCGGTCTCGACAACTACAACACTATTATTCATATTACACAAGTTGTGAATGAAACTCACTCACAACTTGGAATTACTTCAACAACTGCTGAAATACAGTTTTTAGAGTGTAAGTTATGTCCGTTAAATAGGAAAAGGTAAGATATGTTGGTAGGTAGCTCGGTTGGTAGGTTATAATGTAACATAAGTTGCGTTTACATTACCGTTGGAAATGCGCAAAATCTAAATAGTGCAATAAGAACTGGTAATGGAAACACCTGAATTAAAAAAAACAAACAAAACAAACATCAAATATCGCTAAAAAAAGTTGTTATGCTTTCATGAGGAGGAATTTCAGATGTTTTGATATTGAAATGTGTTGCAAAAGCGCAATGCAAACACCTTTTCTGCAAATCTTATGTACAGTATGTGTATTGCTGTGTATGTATATGTATGCTCTATTTGGATATATTATGAATGTGGATCTATATAATGTAATGTAGTTGTATGCACTGTATATGTTTATCTTAAGATGTGGGGTTGTGGGAGATTGTGGGTTGTGAGCAATATTGTGTTGTTTGTCCTTATTAGTTGTTTTCCTTTCGTATTGTGCTGTATGTGAACTGTTATGTTTTTAGGGTCCCCTCGAAAACGAGATGCTACATCTCAAGGGGTTTTCCTCAAATAAATTTCAAATACACGTCACAGAACGTGACGTACATGGTCACGTGACGTGAGGTACCGGGTCACATGACCACTTCTCTCCGAGAAAACATGACGTGGTATGTGTAGACAGAAGAGGAGACCGGGACATTTCTCAGCACTTAAAAATTAGCATCCGTCTTCCTGCGGCAAAATCTCGTGGGATGAGATTTCACGGGAGTTGCAAGGCTCCTGCTCAAAACGTCCTTCAATAGAAATACGTTCAAAGCACAATTATACTTTGTCGACATTGAGAAATAGCGCTTTTATTTTGTAGAAATTTGTAATGGAAACCCAGCTATACATGTTTTTGGTTGGTAGGGGAAAGCCCACACAACACAGGGAGAACATGCAAACTCCATACAAAAACCTAAGTGTCCATCCCAGGGACTTTCTTGCTCAATTGTATTTTCCATGCTTGGCCAGTAACTTTGGTGATACTCTCGACCAATGAAAGAGCCTCATTTCCACCAGCAGTAGTATCAGCGCATGATGCTGGTTTCCCTTCACAGCGCCCCCCCCTTTTTCTGTCTTTGTATTTGTCTTTGTTTTATACCAACACCCCATTTGGTTTATGTGGCTGCCTGTAAGGCCGGTTTCTGTGTAGACGCCATGACCCTCGCCGCAGGCCTGATTGATGGCTGACGAATGGCTATGAAGACTATCTGCTAGCGCCAGATTAGGCAGCACAAACACTCGGACTCTGGGCCGAGCAGCCAGAACCAAGCGTGTACAAAAGGAGCAATCGGCGACAGAAGTGTTCCCTTTGTGTTGCTGCTGATGAATGAAACACTCGTCATCACGTGCTCTCACACCAGCGCCATGACAACATGGACCCAGAACGAGGGTCAGCAACTAATGATGCTCACCTGACTGAGCATCATTAGTTAAAACAGACACCAGTTACACCAAAACACCAGTGACCCTGTGTGGAAATGTGTATCCCTCCTTGGATGTGTGACATCATTAATAAAAAGCTGTTTCCAATGACTGTCGGTTCAATCCGGTTCTTTCCCTCATCTTCCTGAAAGCTGCTCTGCATGCTAACCGAGCATGCTAACGCTCTGTGGGCGTCATCATCATGTTCCAGACCTGTTGCTCCCTCCGTTCTCTTCTTCTTCTGGGAAATAGCTGTACATGGAGGTCACAGGCCTTTTGTGTGTGCTCACCGAGTGTTTGACGTTTTCCATAGCTCTCTCTCAACGCTCTGGTTGTCATGGAGGCACACGTGGTGGCAGCTAGCAGCGGTGTTACAGCTAACAGGGCAGTGGTCGATTAGCCCGGCCTTCCTTTGTGGGCTGTTCTCCCATGATGTGTTGATTAGGACTGACCGCCATATTAATAGTTTAAACCCCTTCCTTAAACATGAACATTGCAGTAGGAGACAATAACTTTGATAAAGTGGTGAACAGTTCTTAATACTGGATCTAGGTGTGTGCAATAATTTATTTTGAAAAATGTCTTTTCTGATTTTTTGACAGATGCATAATGAGTAGATAATTTCCTTTCCTTCATTACAGACATATTACAAATAGATAAGTTATAAGTTGTGTCAAAGTGAAATGACTAAATGTAGAAACTAGAAAAAAAATGTTCTAGATAAAAGTCTCCACATCTTTTTGTTGCTCTCTTTTGTATGTTTTCATCATTTTGTGTGTTCATGTCAATGTTTTGTGTATTTTTTAGTCCTTGTTGTGTATTCCTGTAGTAATTTGTGTTCCATCACAGACTGTAAATGTGCTTCCTCTGAGAATATGAAAGAAGGGGTGGAGCTATGTTGTCAGGTGGACTTGTGCCTTCAAATTGTCTTATTGGGACCTTTGTGCCCAAAGGGTCATTTTAATCCATGGCTGTGTTGTAAATGGCATTAAGTGTTGTAAATGTAACACATTTTGACTTCAAAGTGAGTATGCAGTGCTTTCATAATAGATAGTATGAAAAGATTGAGTACGCAGATGGATATTATATCAAGACATTTTTTAAGTGTGCATGGTGGGCACACTATACTCAACCGCCCCATGATGCATCTCTTCTTGTCTTCCATTACTTTTGTAAATAGGGCTCTTGTTTTTAAGCTATTTAACCCCAGTGAGCTTCCTGTTTTTGTCATTGCAGGTTCAGAATGCATCTTGGGAAACTACTTGGGAAGTATACTTCAGAGGGAACGCTCATCGTCCTAATCAACAGCCCATGTTTAGAATGATTATAACCCTCACTAAGTGTGAGTCAGAATTTTAAGTAGCCTACATGCTAACAGGTATCTGTATTTTCACTGAAGTAAAGGACGTGTGTTTTGCTGTTGGCACACATCCTTAGAAATATTTCTGTATGAATATCACCCTGTCAATGTATATTTTATTTTCAATTCCAGCGCACTAAAGCAGGTCGGGGACATTTTTAATGGGCATGGTTGCTCTGGGATTCACTGGGATGTGTTCAAACATCCACTTGTCAACCTTTCTGCTTTTATGGCCTTCCTCGCTTTCACCAGCTTTAACCATGAACCTGGAAAACCAGGACATGTCCGTGCTTCACTGTTATGTTCACAAGCCTGGAAATGATTCTGACGAGCGCCTGCACGAGTAACGGGTAATCATTCGTCATGTTGTGCTCCATAAACCTCGAAGAGACACTTACAAACTCCACTGTGGTAGCAGAGAGTAGCGAGAGTGAAGCAGAGCTGTAACATGATGAGACGTATGGCCAAGCGATGAGCTGGGACTCCCTATAAACGTCTAATCAAAGACGATTAACACTACAGCTGGGGTATTAGCATTAGCATTTGGTCTTTTTCTGACTGAAATGGAGATTTCTTAGCATTGGCATAATCATTCAGTTTTCTGCCAAAACTAAGTTGCCTTAGCATTAGTATTTCCATCCATCCATCTTCATACCCGCTTATTCCCGTTTATCAGGGTCGCGGGCATTAGTATTTGGTGTTTTTCTAAATGACCTGAGACAACTTCACATTAACTGTTGTTCTTTTGCTGCCTGTAGCTAAAATATTTTAGCCATAGCTGCCAACCCTTTGCATTTGCTGTGAGTTTCACGCAATTGGTTGATTTTACACAGTCTCACATATAGTATTTTTCACTCCAAAAAAATAAAAAATATGTCTGTCTAAAATGTTTTGTGCAGGGATAACAACAGTTATTATGGTGGCCGGTAAAACCACAGTCAGCCTCGGACCTGCTGCCTTCCTCTCTCCGAGTGAAGGGCCGTCAGACGTCGGTTAGTGTTTGTGTGTGTTTTGTAGGGATGTAACGATTCACTCAACTCCCGATATGATTCGATTCACGATACTGGGTTCACGATGCAATTCTCTCATGATTTATTTTACAAAATGGGACTGTAGACAAATGACTGAAAAATATTCCTTTATTTTTTTTTGGAAAAAAACTAGAAAATACTGTTCTATTTTCCTTTTATTTTTCATTGTCAAAAGAATCCCTTGATAAACTATTCAAAACAATACAATTTAACTAAAAATAAATCTTGAATGAAATAAATAGAGGAATAATACAAATGAAGAAGCCTATTAATTTAAATTCTCGTTTAAACTACATAATAGTTTTTTTTTTTTTTTAAAAGTGCTACTGAAAATTTATTTTGTGCCTTAGCAATTGGACTTTAAAAAAAAAAAAACGTCATTCACTGATTTACGTCAGATATTTGTTTAGACCAGCAGAGGGCGCTGGTAACCCAGTGGTCGGTTGGCATGCAGAAATTCTTGCAGGGAAGAAGAGATGCTATGCTAGCAGACAGAGCTAATAGAAAAACGTGACTTTTACAGATATTCACGTAATATAACAGATATTCTTTCGGTGCTAAAGGGGTAAGGAATCATTTATTAACATGTTTAAGAGTATTAGGCGGCCAGAAAGAAAGTAGTAGTAGATTCCGCCCGCCGCTTGTCCACTGCTGGACAAGAGACGGGATAATATATAGCGCCCTCTGCTGTTTATAAAAAGTACTGCGATTCAATTTTCAAAGTATCGATGTCAATCGTGATACTTATGAATCGATTTTTAACTGCCTTACGATTAATCGTTACATCCCTAGTGTTTTGAGTAGATACAGGTGTGTGTTTTGTGCACTGCAGCTTGTGTGTTGACTTGTGGTACTTGGTGCAGTTAGTTGAGTTGCATAGGTTTGAGTGTGTGTGAGGCAGTGTGCACTAACTTGGGTGAGTGTGTTAGTGTGTGTGTGTGTGTCCTGGTGCGTGCTGAATGTGCGTGCGTTGAGTGCACGGTTGTCCAGAGGCTGAGGAGAGCTTCACATATTTCCATTCAGAATGGACAGACTCAAGTACTGTTTGTTTCATTTACTAAGATAAGTAGGCATAAAACTTTGTTTAAAGTAATAAAGATATGTAGGTATTTCCATCTACAAAATGCTTCCCCACCACATCCAAATTTGTCTGATGCAGGACTCCAGACCTCTACTATTCCACCACTGTCTTGATGATGGTTGGTGGAACCGATGGCGGACTATGGCAGCTTTGCTTTGTCCCAGGGCATTGATATTATATAATCAAATAAAAATGTCTTGACATAGCCAATATTGTATTTTTCTAAATCGCCAAAATAGAAAACTCAATATATCTTGAATCTTGATTTATTGACAAAATTGTGGTCGGTCTCGCTGAATCTCACTCCAAGGTTTTATTAAAAGTTGGCTGCTCTGTTTTAGCATTGTCTTCAGCATTTGTTCTTTGTTCAAACAAGGCAGTGATAACAATGAGCATTAGCATTATTTTCTGACATTAACTGAG
The DNA here is from genome assembly GCF_900634775.1 of Gouania willdenowi. Classification (NCBI taxonomy): domain Eukaryota; kingdom Metazoa; phylum Chordata; class Actinopteri; order Blenniiformes; family Gobiesocidae; genus Gouania; species Gouania willdenowi. Next base: position 32,762,271 of record NC_041052.1, read on the forward strand.
ATACATTAGCACAAACATCAGTGTTTAACATTATTCTGTTTTTTCCTAGAACTCATAGCATAGTATAGAATTCGCTTCTGTTTTTTTTTTCTTGCTTTAGCTAAAATCTAATCTAATCTAATATCTAAGCATTATTCTTTAGGATTTTGGTCTGTCTTCAACTAGAACCTTTTCTGCCTTTGGCTTGACTCAATCCTCCTTATAGCGACTTGAAATATACTTTTGGTGATATTAGCATTAGCACTGATTTACAGCAAACTCTGCTCATCCTTTGCAGATCTAAGGTTTACTCCAGTGCAAACACTGCAGAGCAAATGCCTGAGTTTTCACAGCAACGTCTGAAGGAGGAGATTGTTGTTCACGGCTCTGAATGGCTGACACACACGAGGGAGAGCTGTATCCAGGAGTGTCAGCCCAGAGAGGGCTTTGTTCCCGCGGGCTCCGTTCCAGGTTTTCACACTGAGAGTCGGAGTTGGGGAAGAATACTAATGTCTGAAGGATTCCTGTTATAATGGGAGCCAGGACTGGGATCCAACAGTCTGGAGTCAGTGAGTCCACAACAGCTCTGATGACTTAATGACTGATCATCGTTGCCCTTTCACCCCGCCAGCCAGTGCAGCTACGTGCTAAGCAAACCCAAACACGTGGGACTGGTAGCTGTGTGCTCAGCTAACCCAAATATGTGGGAGTGGTCGCTACGTGCTAACTTAACCCAAACATGTGGGAGTGGTTGCTACGTGTTAGGCTAACCCAACTGTGTGGACTGGTCGCTACGTGCTAACCTAACCCAAACATAGGGGAGTGTTTGCTACTTTCTAAACCAACCTAAACTTATGGGACTGGTCACTACGTACTGAGTCAACTCGAACCTGTAGGAGTGGTCACTACGTGCTAAGCTAACCCAAACATGTGGGACTGGTCACTACATGTTATGCTAACCCTAACATGTGGAACTGGTCGCTACTTGTTAAGCTAACCCAAACATGTGGGACTAGTTGCTACATGCTCAGTTAACCCAACATAAGGGAATGTCCGCGATGTACTAAACAAATCCAAACATGTGAGACTGGTCGCTACCTTCTAAGCTAACCCAAACATGTGGAACTGGTCGCTACGTGTTAAGCTAACCCAAACATGTCGGACTAGTTGCTACATGCTAAGCCAACCCAAACATGTGGGACTGGTCGCTACATGTAAAGCTAACCCAAACATGTGGGACTGGTTGCTACATGTTAAGCTAACCCAAACATGTGGGACTGGTCGCCAAATGCTAAGCTAACCCAAACATGTGGAACTGGTCGCTACGTGTTAAGCTAACCCAACATGTGGGACTAGTTGCTACATGCTAAGCTAACCCAAACATGTGGGACTGGTCGCTACATGTAAAGCCAACCCAAACATGTGGGACTGGTTGCTACATGTTAAGCTAACCCAAACATGTGGGACTGGTCGCCAAATGCTAAGCTAACCCAAACATGTGGAACTGGTCGCTACGTGCTACGCTAACCCAAACATATTCCTTCCTAGTGTCGGAGGAAGCACTCACAAAGATTCATCTTCAAGTTTCCTTCTCCCTCACCTGGAAAGATACACAATATGGCACAACACAAAAACATAAAAATGACGAGAGAAATAAACAAAATAATTCCTAAATCCATAAAATAACAAAAAAAAAGTTTACATAAAACTACTTAAACAATACAAAAAAGCATAAAAAATATATACCACAAAAAACACCAAAGTCACACCAAATGATTATGAAAATACACAAAGTAACAACTCAAAAGGGTCTGAAAGACGGTAAACGTGGAGTTTCATTGACTACTAGCTAAAAAAATGCTATAAAATAGACAACATTGGGAAGGAATATGAAACGGCCACTGCACAGACTGTGAGTAAAAGCTCTAAAAGATGTGGAGAGACAATTTCCTCGTCAATTGAAGGTTGTGTTTACATCTACATTAGGTTAGTGGTTAGCACGCAAGCTTCACAGCAAGAAGGGTGGACACTTGGGTCCTTTTTCTGTGGAGTTTGCATGTTCTCCCTGTACTGCGTGGGCTTCATCCAGGTACTCCGGCTTGCTCCCACAATCCCAAAACATGACTGTAGGAGTAAATGTGAGTTAGTGAGTGGTTGTCTGTGTGTTGCCCTGTGATGGACTGTAGCCCTGTCCAGGGTGTACCCCCACCTAACGCAGATTGAGAGCTGGAGATTGGCACCAGTAGATCCCTGCAATCCTAAAAACAGGAACAAGCGGGTCAGAAAATGGATGGATAGATGCTTACATCTCAGTGAGGGATTTTAGCATTTTGTCCAGGATTCTGGCCATTGGAATTTTGTCCATTGAGGTTTTGATGTGGATTGGGAGAAAAAATGACCTTGACAGAGGAGCAACCTTTAGGTCTTTTAGAGACTATGAAGTGGCAGCAGCGAAGCAGATTTCCCAGTTAACTTTGGTCACTCCTATAACGGCTTTAAACAAAAGGCCGAACGGCGGTAAAAATGTCCGTCCCTCCTGCTGCTCTTCATGAACCCGGGCTGCCAAATGCCTGACATTGCTTGCGTAAGTGGGCTTCCTTTAAAAAATGACCGCATTTCCATGACAAAGGCTGAAGGCCTCTGGGAGGGGGGAGAGGGACTCACACAAACTGGGACTGGGATCATTGGCTCTTTCCCAGACACTACTGTATCAGGAGGACGCTGTAGATCCAGGAGCTGAACTGGGAGTAGGAACAACTGCAGAGAGGATGTAACTAAGCATCTGCTGAGGAGAGACATCGCTCATTCCGTTCTTTAACCTGCAGGACTCCGGAGTTTTCCCGTCAGCTTCAGCCTGAGATGCCTGGACTGGTGCAGAGTGGACTCTGTCTCTTCATGCTGGTGGTAATCTCTCTCTCCTCCTTCACCTCAGCTGTCACTCACTGTAACAGGGTGAATGATGGCTTTTGATTTTGTAGGCGCTGTGTGACACCGAGCCCACGCACGCTGTGCCGGAGAGAGGCGTGGATCCACACGGTGAGAGGAGTCTGTTATTGGTCCTGAAACATTATTTGTCAGTGAACTATTTCAAACAACATTAGTTGTTTACTGTCAAGAAATTATAAATTAATAAATAAAGACAAAAATGTATACATGTAAAATACACATATAGATCAACTTTTAACTTTTAAATACATAATTATAATCTTAAAAATATGTTGCATTTTTTTTCTTAGAAAAATTAATAAATTAATTTTTTAATGAATTAATTTTCAAAATTAATTGATAAATAAATAAATACCACACACTAAGCTACAATCATGAACTCAATACAATGAATACATTAAAAAAATATTGATTTAAAAAAACTGTTTCAGGTCAGTCATCCCTTACTCTGCTCAGAATTTAACAAAAAAAACCTCTATAGCAGGGGTCACCAACATTTCTGAAACTGCAAGGTACTTCAAAGCTAGTGAATATTCCAAAGGGCAACCAGTTTAAAAAGCACTCATTAAACACAAAATGTTCAGGTTTTCACTTTATGTTTCAAAATGTAACATTTTTCCCCTAATCTATGCGATTGTTTAATTTTCATTATGTTTCACAGAAAATACTCATGTTCCTATTTCATTGCCTAATAACTTTAAATAATCGTAAAACATGTAATCTGTTTAAACACCATTATGTAAAGATCCACTTTGCATTTTTATTTAAACACATATCGCAACCCAAAAAAACTTGTGAAGTGTTGCAGTATTTAACTCTACTAAGGCACTGACTACATCTGTATTTATCTGTCACCATGTTGGTAACCCCTGCTCTATAGTGACACACTGGTACCTCTGTACCAATGACTGCGTCGGTTCATCTGTAAAGATCTCTCATCTTCCACCTGATGCTGTTTCTTCAGTTCCCATCCCCGGACAAGGAGCGCGGGTCCTCCTGACGTCCAGTTGGGCCCTTCAGCTGATCAATGCCTCGCTGTCCTTTAGCAGAGCTGCTGGCGTCTGCAGGAGCCGCTTTAGCTCCCTCCACCCTGTGCAGGAGGACCAGGACCAGGAGGAGGCTCTGGAGCTGCTGAGACAGAGCGGCCTCTGCTCGCCCGTTTGGGTCCGAGGTCCTCGAGGGGCCGACTCCAGGCCGGTGCCGCTCTCCAAGCAGTGTGAGTCAGGGGAATTACACACAGAACTGTGTGTTGGCATCACACAAAGAAGAGAGCACATCACACATTGAACAAACATACACAAAAACACACGATACCACAACAACAAAAAACACAAGTTGACTCTGAGGGCCTGTACTACAAAGCTGGATTTCCTCTTATTGTTTTAACGATCGGTATATCCTGTACTACGACGCTGGCAAACTTCTTACCGGGCTAAATCACTGTGGTAATTTACACTTAAAGGCTAACCTGCCACGCTCCCCTCTCCACTCCTTGTTTTGAATTCGAGTTTGAATTTGCATCCTCGTGAACGTGCACAACTGTGGCTCTTTTAGTGATTTCTTTGACAATAGAAACGAGTAACAAATGTATGGACTTTATCTTTTGTTATTGGAGAGTTTTCTGATGTTTTGGAGCAGGGGTATCCAACGCTTTGATCGCGATCTATTGGTCGATCACTGAGACATTTAGTGTCGATCGCACTTGTGGGTCACAAGTCAACAAAAAATGAATAGGAACGGCACAATTAAGCTTCTGACCTAAATTTGAGGGGGTGCTAGTGCACCAATCTGTTCATACAAATACTGAAAACTCTGGGTGCTACTGACTGCCATCGCTAAATGTGTGTCTTATTGTGGTCTCTTCCCCCACACACACCGTCTCTATAACCCCTGTAATAAGACATGTAGTTCGTCACCATGGCTCTGTCAATTCCATTGTTTCCTCCTTACTGGATACTTTAATTCCTCAGTGTTTTACTTTGTTTAATCCAACTTTAATCAACTTTAATAAGTTTTTTCTGACTTTACTTCTCTGTTGCATGAACAGTAGCCTCTCAGATAACTCACAAGATTTGGGTTAATGCAGATGAGGCACTGATTGGTCAGGAGGCGGGTCTTTAGTACTTGCTCAGATCTTATCCAGAACAAAACCTGGTTCCGACCAGGTTAGGTGTTGAGCCTAAGTTACCATGGTGATTTAGTCCCATAAGACGTTAGCCAGCTTCATAGGACAGCACACACCCATTAAATCCCAGAAGTTTGCGAGATAAGAGGAAATCCACCGTCGTACAGGCCACAAAAAACACAACAAAAACAAACAATTACTGCAAGAAAACATAAATAATTGACAAAATGACAAAGTGATTTTTTTCCTCTCTGATCCTTCTCAGATCGGCAATTCTCGGCTCTGAACTTTCCACGGCGTTCCCAGGAAGGCTTTGCTCATGTCAACACATCCTTTCCGGCACTGTCGTCTATCAGCGTGTGCGTCCGAGTCCAGTGGGATCCAGAGTGGAACGAGGTGTCCACCGTCTTCTCCTACGCCGCTCCGGTCTTTACCAATGAGTTCCAGCTGCGAGGCCAAGCCGACGTGCACGCTCGCATCCTGCTGGCTCTCATCGTGCACGGGAAGCACCTGCCTTACAAGGCATGGTTCCCAAATGATGGCGCGTGGCACCATGTCTGCGTCACGTGGCAGCGGAGCAGCAGCCGCTGGGCCATCTTCGTGGATGGGGACAGGAGCGACACGAGCTCCGACGTCGACTCTTCCAGGGATATCTACGGAGACGGGATCCTGATCCTGGGACAAGACCAGGACTCCTTTGGTGGGAACTTCACAGAGCCGTTCTTTGGGAATATCACAGACCTAAATGTGTGGAACTCGTCCCTGGAGACGCAACACGTCCGTGCTCTTAACGCGTGTTCATCCAGCGGCCAGGGGGCGCTCTTCACCTGGAGTCTGGATCAGATCAGGAGACACGCTGTGGTCACAGAAGTGCAGGAGCTCCTGTTCTGTCCAGGTGAGCTCAGAAGTTGAGTTTGACATTAAGATTAGATCAAATTATTATTAGGATTAGATTGTTAGATCAGGATTAGATTATTAGATAAGGATGAGAATAACATTAGATTGAGAATTAGATTAAAATTATATTACGATTAGATGACTATTAAATTAAAATTAGATTAAGATTAGGATGAGGATTAAACTAAAATTAGATAAAGATTAAATTCTACAGTTAGAATTAAATTATATTAGGTTATGATTAAGATTATATTAGGTTTATATTTGCATTAGATTAAAATTAGACAAAGATTAAAATAAAATTAGATTTGGATTAAATTTGGATTTGATTCAGGTTAGAATAAAAACATATTAGGATAAAATTAATATTAGAAAAGGATTGAATTAAGATTTGACTAAAATTAGATTAGATTAGATTAGATTAGATTAGATTAGATTAGATTAAATTAGATTAGATTAGATTAGATTAGATTAGATTAGATTAGATTAGATTAAATTAGATTAGATTAGATTAGTTTAGATTAGATTAGATTAGAGTAAATTAGGATTCGATTAAGGTTAGATCAAGATATTATTAGGATTACATTAGAATTAGATAAGGATTAGAATAACATGAGATTAGGTTAAATTAGGATTGGATTTGATTAAAATTATATTATGATTATATTAAAGTTTAGTTTAGGATGATATTAAGATTGGATTAAAATTGTACTAAGAACAGATTAAGATTAGATAAGGATTGAAGATTAAAATTAGATTAGATTAGGATTAGAATAACATTAGATTAGGATTATATTAAAATCGGATCCAATTTGGATTGAGATTATTTTAGGATTAGATAAATAGAAGATCTGATTATCATTAGAATTACATTATATTATAAAATTGAATGAAGATTATATTACGATTATATTGAAGACCACAAACAAACAACTGGATGGTTTTATTTCACATTTTCTGTGCTGGTTGACACTCAAGTTACCTCATATGTGATCAAAAAAACTGCAAAAGTAGATTTTTCATATGTCGCCTAAATTAGATTAAAATTTTATTGAGATTACTTTACAGCCAAATATGTACACAGGTACAAAAGTATATATTTTGTGCGTGTGTGTGTGTGTGTGTGTGTTTGTTGTTGTTGTTGTTGTTGTTTTCACTATAATGTACACATCATTGTGGTTGAGTTTGAGACTTTTCTCGACAGGGAAGGGATTTAAACAGTGAGGCCTGTGTGTATCTCAGTATGCTAGTGTGTGTGTGTTATTTCCCACAGTGCAGCAGCAGGTGGAGGTGGACGGCTGCAGGACGCTGCAGGTTTGTTCCCAGCAGATTCCTCCTCTGGGTGTGGGCGACTGTTGGGAGCAGCTGCCTTTCATCTGCAGGAGCAGTAAAGGTCAGACACACACACACACATGCACGCACACACACATGCACGCACACACGCATGCACGCGCGAAACCCAGAAACACCATGAACCAGTGGGAGCAGTCAAGACTCATATCATATCATATCATATCATATATCATATCCTATCAAAAAAGCCACATTCGGCCTTCGGTTTAGTGAGTTAAAATCAAGGCCGAATAGTAGCGTGTGATGCAATCAAACAGCGTGCAGTGATTTTGAGTTGCAGGAGCACAGCAGCAGCAGCTCCTCCTTTCCGCACTCAAACACAACCAGACTTCCTTTCCGCTTACTGCTCTCCGTCGTCCGTCACCGCGTAAAAGTTAGAAGCCGTCCAATTCCACAACCAAGTCCGTTGTTCGCGCTGTGAGCCACGAATCCGTAAACATCTCCATCGTTTCCTCCTCAGTTCACAAGCGATGCTGGGCCTCACTGCACAGGCTGGTGTAGCATTAGCATGGAGTGCTAACAGTTGATGTGTAAACAACGGGTCCATGGCTCCAAGCAGTGACTCCCAACTCGATCAGCAGCAGAAAAAGTAGTGCAGTTTGGGGGTCCAGTACTGCAGTTTGTATTTACATATTTAGCAATAAAGTATAATATATATTCTATATTTAACCGCAGTGTTGTTTTAGCTGTTAGATGGTTGGAGAGGGAGGAGCTCACATTTTACGAGGCGTGTTAGGTGACGTCACCTGCCAACGTGGGCAAAATCCAACTCACCCGTTTAAAGCTGACTTTTTACAAAATGTGAAATAACAAGGGAGGAAGGAAACATGACTTTTTCAACTTTGTCCCTCTGAATGAGGCTAAAATGATGTATATCACTCTAGCAAAACCATTATAAAGTGATTTTTTTTCATTATACCGCCCCTTTAATGCAGTTTAGTTTTTTTTTTTTAACAACCGTATTCAATATTGGGTATTGGGTATTTGGTATTCGGCCAAGCGTTTATATTTTATTCGGCTTCAGCCTCAAATTTCATTTCGGTGCATCCCTAATCATATATCATACTTCATATCATATCACATCACATTAGGACTTATTTTATGTGATTCAAAAGACTCTGTGACTGATTAACTTGTGTGTGTGCTACAGAGCGTTATCTGAGGATGAAGCAGATGGATGAAGCTCAGAGCTCCCAGCCGTCCTCCTTCATGAACCATGTGATGAAGCTCTCCAACCTGAGTCAGGTATTTTCAAAATGTAATACATTACATATTAGTAGTGACTGTCATTTAAAAGTAATTAGTTTCATTACAATATTACTCAGTCTGAATTGTAATGTGTTACACTACTTTTAAGTTACTTTCACCAAAATAACTGCAGAAGTATGACTAGCATTCTAAAATGCTACAATATACAGTAGTTTATTGCAGCTGAATATATATCCAGTGGAGGGTGATGTGCTATAGATTAATGACTAACAAGTTATTATAATATGCACAGTGAAGGCTCATGGCGCAATAAGTAACAATGATTGTCAGAAAAGCAGGCAAAGTTAAAGTCTGGTAATTTATGATAAAGATATTGTAAATATTTAAAGTCTAGGCCTATTCATATGAAACACATAGAGCTAGAAACAACTATAATGTAACCTATAGCCTTATGACATGACAAGACAGACATTCTCTTTCTTTTTGTTTCTATTCTTTTATTCTCTTTTAATTAAAGCTCACAGCACAAAGCTGACATGCACTGGGATTGGTCACCTTTTAAATGTCGCATGTTAATTTACAATATCTGTGGGCTTTTTAGTGCGCTGCCCAGTCACAAGGTAACATGACCACCAGTCAAAATGTAACACTGTTTTCTGAGCCCTCAATACAAACCAGTCATGAAGTTTAGAAATAGAAACAATAACTAAGCGTGAAAACAACTGCGAGCTAGCTGCATTTCTACTGTGAATGTCTCTATAAATACCACTTCTAAACTAATTTGTTCAAATTAGATTCAGGCTACTTTCATATGTGGTCTTGAATCAAACACATATATCTTTTTCTAAAAAGAGTGCTGCGCTGCAGGCTGTGCGCTGTCCTCTGCTCACTAAGGAGCAGAGAGGACAGAATTGGGACAGGCTTGAAGCATCCACTGTTGAATCAATCCTTTTTCTGCACAAGAACATGGATTATCCTTATTTTTGATACATGGATTATGTAAACAGACCAACTGTCTCAAGCGTGCACTGCGCATTTGTGTGTGTTTGACGTGTGTTAATAAAAGCAATGCTTACCACTAAAACAAACATAAATATGTCATTTGAATGAGGAAAATAATAGGTTTTAACTGTCCATTTCAGGTCGGGCTCGGAAATACTGTAAATACCTAATGTCTGTCAGACCTGTCGGTTAAATTTTTGCTCTGTCGGGTTCGGGTCAATGCTTGAAGGTTCATTTCATAAATGGTCTGTGTTTAAAAGCAAATCGGCACCACAAAAAGCCAAAAAGAAATATTTGTCTCTCTTTTTCTTTCTCCTCATCCTCTTCTGCACCTGCTCATTCATTCTCCGGCTTCATTCCACAAAAACTTTGAGACAAACACGTCAATGCTCATGCGGGTCACTTGGGAGCCGCAAACCGTTCACACTGGAGTCTGATACAAGTCACATTTTAAATGGTAATGTGAACGGACAAACAAAAATTGGGTCTGAGCAAAAAATCGGAATAGAGCATTAAGGCTTGTAGTGTGAACGTAGTTAGTGAATTTTAGTTGTTTTGTGTGGTTTTTACATTTTGTCTGTGTGTGTGTGTGTGTGTGTGTGTGTGTGTGTGTGTGTGTGTGTGTGTGTGTGTGTGTGTGTGTGTGTGTGTGTGTGTGTGGATGGAGTTATTTGTAATTTTTTTGAGCAATTTTGTGAGCTTTACATAACCAATTTGTAATGTAATTATGTCATTTTTGTGCCGTCATTGAATCTTAATTGTTTTGTGCAATTTTTATTATAGGTTGTTTTGTATATTTTCTATAGCATTTTGTGCATAAGGCTTTCATTTGTGTATTTTTGTTGTTGTTTTTTGTGTTTTGGTGGTCATTTTGTGTATATTTCTGTCATTCACTGTGTTTTTTGGTTTTTATGGGTTTTTGGAGTCATTTTGTGTGCTGTATTTGTCCATCCATCCATCCATTTTCATACCCGCTTATTCCCGTTTAACAGGGTCGCGGGGGTCTGCCGGTGCCAATCTCCGGCTCTCATAGGGCGCTGGGCGGGGGTACACCCTGGACAGGGCGCCAGTCCATCACAGGGCAACACAGACACAGACAACCATTCACTCTCTCATTCACTCCTATGGGCAATTTAGAGACTCCAATCAACCTTACAGTCATGTTTTTGGATTGTGGGAGGAAGCCGGCGGACCCGGAGGAAACCCACGCAGCACGGGGAGAACATGCAAACTCCACACAGAAAGGACCCAAGTCCACCTGCTGTATTTTTTTTGGGGCCAAATAAATTAGACTGAGGGCCGCATGTGGCCCGCGGACCACCAGTTGCCCTTTTCAGCTTACTGTATGTTTGATGATGGTTTGTGTCTTTGTATCTTTTCCCAGTCTGCACTGGGACAGCAGACCATGGCACTGGGCAGCCTGGCCGAGGCGTCGGCCCTGCTGGATGTCTCCGTCCAGGCACTGGAGGACACCCGTCAGGATGGACTGCAGCCCACTGACATGGTGTCTCTCATTAAGATTCTGTCCCTAGCCGCTGACGTCCCCTCGCACCGGCCAGATGCCACCAACCACAGCCAGGGTGATGCCCAGCAGCTCAGTGAGCACTTCATCAGTGTGGCTGACAGCATCATCAGCCAGGACAATGCCTACAAGTGGCAGGCTATCAGAGAGGTATTAGCATGTTGAGTATAATGTCCAATTTTTTCTACTGCAACATCTACGCACGCATGCGCGCACACAGTGGTATTTGTTTCGTTCTTCACCAGTCAAAATAGCTAGTAACACGATAATGTTACATGCCAAAGTAAATTTTTACCTGCAATTTGCAGGTTGGCGGGTGTTAACTGAAAGCCCTGGTGGTAACATATTACTAACACAGAGCTAGCATGGTGCTAAAATAGAGCTAACAAAAAGTTAGCATGGTGCTAACACACAGCTTTTGCCATGCTAACTCATAGCCAGCATGCCGCTAGCACGGTGCTAACACATACCTAGCTCAGAGGTAGCTCAGAGCTAGCATGGTGCTATCATGATTTACCACCGAGCTACTATTCTGCTAACACAGAGCTAGCATAGTGGTAACATATCGCTAAGACAGAGCTAGCTTTGAGCTAGCATGGCATTAAAAGGGAGCTAACATTGAGCTAGCATGGTGTTAACATAGTGCTAAGCTAGCTTGGAACAAGCATGTGCTAACACAGAGCCCATACATAGCTATTATGGTGCTAACACCAAGCTAGGATGGTTTATAATATAGTGCTAACACAGCTGTCAGTGCCCAATCCTTTCACAGTCATGATCCTTTCGGATCCTTTCAACGCAAGCGCGAAACGCGTCTACTTCGGTCGTTATTTAAAAAGAATTAGAAATGTATATTTTGAGTGAATTCCAATTTATTTTGTTTTTTATTTTATTTTATTTTTGGTTTTTGATGTTGTGTACAGGTGCTGATCATATAATTAGAATCATGATAAAGTTAATTTATTTCAGTAATTCTATTCAAGTGATACTTGTATATTATATTCATTCATTACACACAGACTGAAATATTTCAAATGTTTTTTTTTTAATTTTGATGATTATAACTGACAACTAATGAAAATCCAAAATGCAGTATCTCAGAAAATTAGAATATGACTTAAAACCAATACAATAAAAAAAAGATTTCTAGAAATGCTGGCCAACTGAAAAGTATGAACATGTACAGCACTCAATACTTAGTTGGGGCTCCTTTTGCCTGAATTTCTGCAGCAAGTGGCCTTCAGCTCTTCTGCATTGTTGGGTCTGGTGTCTCACACCTTCCTCTTCACAATACCATAGATTTTCAATGGGGTTATGGTCAGGCGAGTTTACTGGCCAATCAAGAACAGGGATACCATGGTCCTTAAACCAGGTACTGGTAGCTTTGGCACTGTGTGCAGGTGACAAGTCCTGTTGGAAAATGAAATCTGCATCTCCATGAAGTTGGTCAGCATCAAGAAGCATGAAGTCCTCTAAAACTTCCTGGTAGACGACTGCGTTGACCTTGGACCTAAGGAAACACAGTGGACCAACACCAGCACATGACATGACACCCCAAACCATCATTGACTGTGGAAACTTTACACTCGACCTCAAGCAACATGGATTCTGTGCCTCTCCTCTCTTCCTCTAGACTCTGGGACATTGATTTCTAAAGGACATGGAAAATGTACTTTCATCAGAGAACATAACTTTGGACCACTCAGCAGCAGTCCAGTCCTTTTTGTCTTTAGCCCAGGAGAGACGCTTCTGACACTGTCTCTTGTTCAAGAGTGGCTTGACACAGGAATGCGACAGCTGAAAACCATGTCTACTCTCTGTGAATCTGCACAGGCTAGTGTAGCATTAGCACGGAGAGCTAACAGTTGATGTTTGTAAACAATGGGTCCTTGGCTCCAAGCCGTGACTCCCAACATGATTGGCAGCAGAAAAATTAGCGCAATTTGGGCGTCCAGTAGTGCAGTTTCCATTTACATATATGGCAATATATATAAGTATAATATATATTCTATATTAAACAGCAGTGTTCTTTTAGCTGTAAGATAGTTGGAGAGGAAGGAGCTCACATTCTAGGAGGCGTGTTAGGTGACATCACATGCCAACGTGGGCAAAATCCAACTCGCCCGTTTGGAGCTGACTTTTTACAAAATGTGGAATAACTTGTAGTGTTGACCTTTGAAAGCATGTGCAGACAAGATAAAAAAAAAACAAAAAACAAAATGTGGAATAACAAGGGAGGAAACAGAACTTTTTCAACTTTGACCCTCTGAATGAGGCTAAAGGGATGTATATCACTGTAGCAAAACCATTATAAAGTGATTTTTTTCATCATATTTCCCCTGTAATGCACTTTAGCTGTTTTTTTGGAATGCATGTTTTGTCTTATTTGAAGGGCTAATATAAATGAAAAACTTTGTTGTGCTTTTTATGAAAAGCAAAGGCTACTACAATATTTAAAAAATGTCCGAATATTCAATAAACATGTCTAAAATTCCAGGCTATTTATGCACTATTTAAAAAAATAGTGAAAAACTTAACAATCGCATTCGATATTCGGTATTCGGCCAAGCGTTTAGATTTTATTCGGCTTCGGCCTCAAATTTTCATTTCGGTGCATCCCTAGTCTTCAATATTGAACCTCTCCACAATATTCAAATTTTCTGAGATACTCAATTTGGGGTTTTCATTAGTTGTCAGTTATAATCATCAACGTTAAAATAAATGAACACTTGAAATATGTCAGTCTGTGTGAAATGAAAAAAGTTTCACTTTTTGAATGGAATTACTGAAATTAATCAACTTTTTCATGATATTCTAATTATATGACCAGCACCTGTATTGTGTTTTGATTCATTTTTGTATATATCGTCTTGCAGTGGTTTTCCCTTTTATTTGAATTAATAATTAAAAACACCACAGAACAGTCACATGTACATGTCTACTATTGAAATATTTAACAATTGTCATATTGTTGGTTTACATTCAAATATAACATCCCAGGAACTTTGTAGTAAAGATTGCGAGTGAAGGAGGTGAAAAAATATCATCTTCCTGTTTTAGTAGAAACTAGCAAACAAATTTTAACTGATCGTCTAACATGTAACATTTGTAAAATGGAACAATTATGTCCTAATTTACAAAAATCTACCTCACGTTTTAAAAAATACATTATATATTATATTATATATAACATACCATAACCCATACACTAGTGTTGTGTTCAAGACCACACGATCCGAGACCAAGACTTGCCCGAGACCAGAATGCACCGAGACCAAGACAAGACCAAGACTTTCGGGAGCCGAGACCGAGTCAAGACCAAGACCGAGACAAGCCGAGACCGAGACCATAAACATTTTTTTTTTTCAATTTAAAAAAATATATAAATAAATATTCAACAGTTAAATAACATTCTCTCTTTAATTTTTGTTTATTTTAAATACATTTGACGAACAAAAAAGGTGCCTGCAAAAAATTAACTAAAATATTAAAACTACTACTGCTACCTACTAATAAATTCACAATTATTCTACATATTTGAAAACAATTTGAAAAGATTCTGATTCTTTGAGTTGTGCAGGTCAACAGGTCACAGATTTCACAAGATCATTTTTAGTTTGAAAAAGCCTTTACACAGGTTATTTTTATTAATTCACTTAGTTGATATGGTTTAATTTGGTTACTGTAATGTAACTAGGATATTCAATTAACAAAGGTCTCCAACTGTAACTGTAAAAGTGAAACTTTCTGAAATAAAACTACAAACAAGTTGTCAGCGTCTAAAAAACAAAGAGCTACAGGTAGATGTGAAACTAAATAAAACAAACTCAAACCCTGGAACAGTCATGTGACAAATTAATCAATTGTTCTTGTTGAGAATTATTATTATTATTATTCTGGATACAGTGGAAACAGAAACTATAAAAATAATTATATTGTGAACCTGTTTATATTGTGGGGAACATATTATATACATAAATGTAATTGGAGTCTAAAGCCACAAAAAAACACCACTTTAAAAAGATAATAGACTAATATAAGACCTCTTTACAGTTATTTGAGTCATTCTCTGCTTGTGCGATTTGCATTGATGACGCTCTGGTGACGACATAATCCAAGATGGCGGCTGCCAGGACTACAGCCAACACTATGTAATAAAAGCCTTAAAAGACATGGATATAATGAAAAGAGTGGATGGACAGAGGCATTAACATGCAGACTTTCGCACGGACACACACAAACTTATTAAACACACACAGACCTCGGTAAATGGAACATGCTTCACCAGAAGGCTGGCACTAGGACCCAGAGGCAGAGTAAGTGCATCCCCCGTACTGCATTCACAGGCTGTAAAATCATCAGTTTATCATTTTACCAGTTGTTAGAGCTACTGTCTTTACCAGGGAGATAATATTTATTCATGGTGATTGTTTTCTGGAGTTTTACTGGGATTTTTACCGGTGATTAGTTCATATCCAAACTGACATCGTGTGTCACACACGTCACTTAGTCACATTAAGGAAGGTTGCGGTCATTATACGGGGTGGATTAAAGAATGAATAAAAGATTGTTTTATCCCGTTCTTCTCATTGTTATCATCACATTATGAAAAAGTTTAAAAATAGCAGGAATTAGTGCTGGTCTCGAACGGTCTTGAGAGAAAATGCCGAGTCCGGGCAGCCCGAGTCCAAGACAAGACTGAGTCAAAATGCTTCAAAGTCCGAGACGAGACTGAGACCAAGACCGGTCTCGACTACCACAACACTACCATACACCAAATATGCAGAACCTTAGTGAAACTAAACTTTTATTACTAAACTTTATCAGGTGCAGCAGTATTTAATTCTACTAAGTAGGCCACTCTACATCTGTCATATGTATTTATCTTTGTGAGTAAGAATCCTGGAAACTAAATCAGATTTTAGATTCAGCTCATTGGTGACTAGAGCTCCTGAGGGCCCCTCACATGGTCCATGCGGGCTATCTGGTGCCCACGGGCACAGTGTTGGTGACCCCTGTATACTACTACTACTTCTATACTAACCTTAAATCAGCGTTTGGTTTTGCTGTGCTCATCAAATGGAAGGAAGCTCAAAAGTGTTTTTGGAGGAGGGTATTTAAAGCCAAGCTACTTTTGGGTTGCTGCCACCACCTCCACTGGCCACTAGAGGGCAGTGTGTCCCCGAGGATTCAGTGGACAAACTGCTCCTCAGTAGAGGAATGAAGGAGACATAGCAGCATCCACTGCTCTCATTACCAAGTCTGTTTGTTTGCTCCGTGTGTGTGTGTGTGTGTGTGCAGCGCATCTCGCCTTATGACAAGTGTGTGTCCCCCACCATCACTCCCCCCCCACTCCCTCGGCCTCTCAGGAACCAAGGCCAGCTGAGCCCAGACTGAATGGATGAAGAGAAGCACTCTGACAAAGTGAATGCAGAGCTTCACAGCAAACAAAGGCACAAACTACGAGTGTATCTGCTGTACAGGCCGTCCACAGAGCTGTGTGCAACAGTTAGCAGCCCTCAAAGCCTGGAATGGTCATTTAGGAGCGCTCACACAAACACCCACCAATGAACCGCTGAGATATTGAATGAACGAGCCAGGGAATGGACGATCAATTGAGCGATCAATGAACCAACGAGCAAATAAGTCAACAAACAAACAAGTGATTGAATTACCGTATATACATAGAAAATAATTGAACTGACAGGCAAATGAATCAGAATCAGAAATAAATGTAATTCCAAGAAAATGTATTCAGTTCCATTTTATTTCCTATTTAACTTCCTGAAATCCTAGCAAACGTGTTTAATAGTGTTAAAGGAATCCACTACCGTCATAAAGTTTATACTTAAAGGCTTCTGGTGGCTAACAGAAGCCAGGAGGGTTTTACGCTGAAATCATGCAAGATTACCTCATGACAAATTTGACATTCCTATTTGCTGCACTTGTTTTACAGGAAAAATACCAGCAAATGTGTGATATGGTCCCAAAATTGGAAGTGAGCGTTTCGTCATCAAGCCATTTCTGTTAATTACGGCCAAACAACCAATCACCCTCAAGTTTTGCATGAAATCCCACGCATGTGATTCTGGAGCGAGATTTGAAGCTAAATTTTACATATTTGTCTATTTGCTACACTTGGTTGACGTTATGTCAAGCAAGTTAAATAGCTTTTTCCATTTCAGAACATGAATTCCAAATTTTTCCTGATCACAGAATCGAATGCTGTAAAGAACGATCAAATGAGCGAATGGGTGAATGAATGATCTAACAAAAAAACAAACAAATCATCTAACAACACATGAACAAGTATACTGGGATATTAACACTGGATTGTTAAAGCAACACCAACACTTCCCAAGAATGTTGTTGAGATGATCGCTTTCATGCTTAGTAATAAAACTAAGTCATTCATTCTGAAATGTCTATATAGTCATTTATATGAACTTTGGGCCTCAAATATATGTAATATACCATGTGGGCGTGGCCATTTTGGAGATTTCAGCCAATCAACATTTACATTGTCATGTTTGCTGTGTGTTGTATTTGTGCTTCCATAGAGTCTATGGAGAAATATTGTTAACAGGGATTATTAACATTGGTATTGTTGACACTTGAATTATTAACATTGGTATTGTTGACACTTGAATTATTAACATTGGTATTGTTGACACTTGAATTATTAACATTGGTATTACTAACAATGGGATTTTAACACTGGGATTAATGACACTGGGATTGTTAGCACTAGGATGTTAACACAGGGAATATTGGCTGTGGGATTATTAACTCAGGGATTATTAACCCTGGTGCTTTGCCGTGTAGGTGGTGAATGGCCCGATGGATGTGGTTCAAAGCGTCGACCGGATGGTGACCAGCCTGAGCTCTCAGCTGATGGCAGACGCTGATCATGTGACCATTCTCAGCCCAAACATCAGTGAGTCACACAGACCCAGTAAAGCATTGTTAGTTCTCTCTGTAAGGAGTGGACAACAACAGTTCTCAGTGTTTAGAGGAACTAACACTGTACAAAAGAAATGCTCAAACTAGAGTCTAAGTCTAAACTCATAAGTACCATCAAAACAAAACTACATCTCGCAATTTGTACGCAAAGACTCTTTGAGATTACAGTTATCAGGTAGTTGTTATCAACAATATTGGACAGTTATTATTGACAAAATCGGTTAGTTATCGAAAAGATCAATAATATTAAACAGGCTTATAAAGAAATTAAAGAGTTATGATTGTTAATATTGGTAAGTTATTAGACAGACGTTATTGATAATATCGGACAGTTATCATGAATAATATCGGACAATCATCGGGCAGTTGTCAAACAGTGGTTATCGATAATATCAAACAGTTATAAATAATATCAGATACTTATGGGGCAGTTATCAGACAGCTGTTATTGGTGATATCGGACAGTTGTTATCGATATTATTGGGCAGTTATGGGACAGTTATTAACATCAATATTAGACAGTTATCATGAATAACATCGGACATTTATTGGACAGTTACGACAGCTATTATCAATAATATCGCACAGTTATCGGACAGCTCTCATTGATAACACGAATCCTCTGCAGCCAACTTCATCTCAGCACTCTGTGGCTTTGCAGCTCCGTTGTTTTGCATCGCTACCAGCTCAGCGTACCCAATCTACTTGCACTCAAAGGCCTCACCCACAGTGTCTTCCCAGGGCGCATGAGCTCTATGATATAAGCAGTGACGTGCCGTCAGGGTAGGCAAGGTAAGCAGTGCCTACCCAAGGGTGAATTGATATTTTGATTATTTGTTTTAATTATAATATAATTATAAATTATTTATTTTTCCATTTCCAAAAGCCTACAGTACCTATAAGTTTGAAAGTGTCCGCATTTTGTGCGTTTCATAGACCAAATTACTAAACAGCGCTATATCCTGGAACAGCTGCACAGTCTCACTCCTCTGTAAGGCAGAGGGAGGCCACACCCCCTCCCAAAGGCACGTTGCTCTTCTGCCTCCATTCCCATTGCATGTTTTTACGTGTTTGCGCTTGCGCAGTCAGGTCCCCAAGATGACAACCATTTACGTCCAAAGGCAGCGTAGAGAGCTGCCTTTGGACAGACAGGATGACAGCACCAGAGATGATAGAAAAACTTTTATTTGAGGAAAAACAACAGCTTTTAAAAGATGGGAGACCAACACCTGAGTTACCAGACCTTCAGCAAAGGTAAGGTCAGATATTGTTTCATACTTTCCACAGTGAATGGGACAAAAGGAAGGATTGGCTTTGTGGATGCTGCTCATTGAGGCTGTTCCGAGTTGTTGTTGTTTACATTTTCTCTGTGTTTCTGTGTTTCCAACACAAACAACAGATGTGCTGCCGTGTCATGAGATATATCTTGTTGGGAGATTATGGAGGCTATATTAAATAATTGTTTATGTTTCTTTAATAGTGTTTTATGATGTTGATTTTGTTTGATGGCTAAATGCTTGTTCATGTGGCTCTTGTTGGGTTTTTTTTTCTTATTATGAATTTTATATTTTGATAAGCGCATTGAGATGACTTTGTTGGAAATTGCTTTATACAAATAAAATTGATTTGAATTGAATTAACACTTGCCAACAGAAACATATGAAATTGTCACTGGTGGTCTCGATTTGCAACGTGCCTACCCAACCCTAGTGGTCACGGCACGTCACTGGATATAAGTAGTAGTAGTAGTGAAGGGGACTAAAGCACAAGATCAGGTCTGAGGTTGTTTACGGCAATTTCCAGTGATAGCAGGGTCTCTGTTTAAGGTCAGCTCGGAGTTTAAAGTCTTGCGCTGTACCCAACTGCCCAGCCTCTGATGTTGGTTTGTGGTGAATCCATCCTAATCTCCTTGTATTATCAAATGTTTAATACAGTCTGGAAGTGCTCAACAGGCATTTGAGTTCTGAGGGGCTGAGGGTGGCGGGACAAACACGCACAGAGTAACCAATCAAACAACGAGTTGAATGTAGTACGGTAAAGACTTACGGTTTTAAAGACTCTTCTTGTTGTGGTTTCAACGATATATCCAGGTATTTTAAAACAACTTCTCCATAGTGGGCGCCATGTTTGTTTCGACACTGCTTGGCGCAGGAGATAGGATGTTCTTTCTGTACGACTCTGATTGGATCAGTTTCTTTTGAACCGAGGTAGTGAGCACAAACGGTGGTATAACCATATTTACTTTCTTACAAAAAGTAAGGAAGTGGGTGTGGCCTGTCGCCAGGTTAGGCATGCGGGCATTGGTTGGACAAAATGTCCTGAGGACATAGAATGGGAGGACAGTGGAGGAAGGACATTGGAAAGCCTCCGTCTGTGTATCTTCCAGACATTTTAGCTCCTGATTTTGCTGGACATGGACAGAGGGGGTATGTAGGATATCAATGTTATTGAACAGTTACCGGACCCTTACTCTCCATATGACTTGTTATTGATAGTATCTGTGTGGCTGTGTGTCTTCTTCACGCCTTGTCCTGTTCATTCAGAGGTGGAGCTGCAGCAGCAGAAGCTGCAGGACCAACCCCGAGCATCCAGTTTCTGTGGTCCTGAAGCTGAGAAGCACATCATCAAAGACTGCATCTCCGTTCCACCTCAGAATCTCCAGGATCTCCATAACAACGGTATGATGGCGCCATCATAACCAACCGTCCCTCTTCACTTATTCACATTTCAGTCTCACCGCTAAATGCAGAACAGAAATCGACCAACTTGTGAATGTGTAGCATCCAGCCTCTTACACTCCCAAGGTTACTGCTGTGAAGTTCTCTCTCACACACACACACACACACACACACACACACACACACACACACACACACACACACACACACAGTCTGGATGCAAATGTCTTTCTTTAAATGTTTTTCAGGTTTCCAAACGCTCACTGTGGTCAACATGTGGTATGGATCCCTGAGGCCGGTCTTCAACCCCACAGAGAACATCAGCATGGAGCCCACTGTCAGCGATGGCAGCCAGAGGTATCATATTATTTTACTGTATTAATAAATAAGGCTCTTTATTGTATCTTATTGAACTTTATTCCAGTTTTAAGACGTAGAAGTATTTATGACATCGTACCTGTTGCCTATGTGTACTAATGCAGGGTTTTTGATGAGATTAACAGAGTCATGGCACACTTTTAAAAAATATACACACATAATGTCAAACAACAGTCTGGTTGTGGGATCACTGATAAAATTACACAGTTATTGAACACCTAATATAAATATCATTTAACAGTCATCAGTCAGTTAGATTCAGATTCAGGAACCTTTATTTGTATTCAGGGAACAATTCAAGGCATGGCTTAAAAAAAAGACAAAAGCGTAACAACTATAATCAGTTATTGGTCAGTTTTTTAACGGGTGGTTGTTATTTAAAAATATTGGACAGGTATTAAGGACGGTTTTAAGATAGTTCTTGTTGATAATATTGTACAGTTATTATTAATTAAATTGGACAAATTTTATTGATAATATCAGAAGGGTATCAGACTAAATATCTATATTATTAAATGATTACTGGACAGTAATCAGACAGTTATTACCAATAATACCAGAGGGATATACACTGAACCACAATATAAATGCAACTCTTTTGTTTTTGCTCCCATTTTTCATGAGCTGAACTCAAAGATCTAAAACATATATACACAATTGACCCATTTCTCACAAATGTTGTTCACAGATCTGTCTAAATCTATGTTTGTCAGCATTTCTCCTATCAAGATAATGATTAGACAGCATGATTATTGCACAGGTGTGCCTCAGGGTGGTTACAATAAAAGGCCCCACCACCACCATGGGCCACTCCATCCACAATGTTGACATCAGCAAACCGCTCACCCACACACGCTGTCTGCCATCTGCCCTGAACAGTGAAAACCGGGATTCATCCAAGAAGAGAACATCTCTCCAACGTGCCAGACGCCATCAAATGTGAGCATTTGTCCACTCAAGTCGGTTATGATGACGAACTGCAGTCAGGTCGAGACCCCAATGAGGACCACGAGCATGCAGATGAGCTTCCCTGAGATGGTTTCTGACAGTTTGTGGCTTAATTATTTGGTTATGCAAACCGATTATTGCAGCAGATGTCCGGGTGGATGGTCTCAGACGATCATGGAGGTGAACATGCAGGATGTGGAGGTCCTGGGCTGGTGTGATTACACGTGATCTGTGGTTGTGAGGCCAGTTGGTTGTACTGCCAAATTCTCTGAAACGCCTTTGAAGACGACTTATGGCAGAGAAATGAACATTAACTTCACGGGCAACAGCTCTGGTGGACATTCCTGCAGTCAGCATGCCATTTGCACGCTCCCTCAGAACTTGCGACATGTGTGGCATTGTGCTGTGTGAATAAACTAAACATTTTTAGAGTGGCCTTTTATTGTGGCCAGCCTAATGCACACTGTGCAATAATCATGCTGTCTAATCATTATCTTGACATGCCACACCTGTGAGATGGGATAGATTATCTTTGCAGAGAAGTGCTGACAAACACAGATTTAGACACATTTGTGAACAATATTTGAGAGAAATAGGTCTTTTGTGTTTATAGAAAATGTTTTAAAATTTAGATCTTTGAGTTCAGCTCATGCAAAATGGGAGCTAAAACAAAAGGGTTGCTTTTCTATTTGTGTTCAGTATAATATCAGACTGTTGATAGATATTATTGGATGGTTATTATCAGTAATATTTGACAGCTATCAGATGGTTATAATCAATATTATCAGGCTGTTATTATTAAGTATCCAACAGTTACTGTTAGTATTGATTTATCTGAATGTTTATTCCTGATATTTGATATTTGATTGTTACCGAACAGTTAGACTCAAAGAAATTCAAGAGGTGAAAGCAGACAAACTCTGGTAAGAGAGGGACAAATTACCTGAATATGCAACTAATAGACTTTAATAAACAGATTAATTAATTAATTCTTACAAATAAAAAAAAATCCCTTTACTTTTTTCCTTTTAGTGCAGACTGTCACTGTGCTGCCTGTTGAGGTTACTGCCTGTTTTTTTGTGAAAAGCTAAATAAAGCAAAACAAAAGGAGAGAGTGATATGAGGACGTGGTTCGATGACTGCACCTCAGGGGACCCCCTGTGAAACTCCTGAAGTTTGCAGATGACACCACCGTCATTGTCTCATCCGGGATGGGGACGAGTCCGCCTTCAGAGCTGGCTCTCTGGTGCAGTCAGAACCATCTGGAACTGAACCCACTCACAACTGTGGAGATGACAGTGGACTTCAGGAGAAATCCCCCCCCTTACCATTCTGAACAGCAAAGTGGCTACCGTGGACTCTTTCAGGTTCCTGGGATCCACAATCTCACAGGACTTGAACTGGACCTCCCACATGGACACAACCAGAAAAAAGGCACAGCAGAGGATGTACTTCCTGCGTCAGCTGAGGAAGTTCAACCTGCCCCAGGAGCTGCTGATCATGTTCTACACCTCCATCATTCAGTCTGTTCTGTGCACCTCCATCACTGTCTGGTTTGGATCTTCAACCAAACTAGACAGACACAGACTACAAAGGATAATCAGGACTGCAGAAAAGATCATTGGTGTCGATCTGTCCTTTATCCAAGACTTATACCTGTCCAGGGTCAGGAAACGGGCAGGTAGCATCACTGCACCCCTCACACCCTGCACACGCCAAAACAACGAGCCATAAAAACAGTTTCTTCCCCCAGGCTGTCACTCTGATTAACGCTAAACAGTCAAAGAGTGTCAGACCTGTTTCTGTGAAATAACCCTGGAACTAAACATAACAACCCTGGATCAATCCGTCACTGAGAATGTTCATGTACATACTATTTAATTTAAATGTTCACCTGCACTATCCATCACTGCACTATTATAGTTATTATTATTATTATTACTATCTTATCTTGTTATTGTTATCTTGCTATTTTAGTTAGTTTTGCACATATTAGTTTCACTACTGTTTATATTTATGTTTATATTTTATTTTATTTTTTTTCTAGTTGATTGTTATTATTTAATGTTTACACTACTAGAGAGAGCACAGTTCACCAAGTCAAATTTGTTGTGTGTATAACATACATTACTTGGTCAATAAAGTTGAATCTGATTCTAAATTCTTTTTATTTCTTCATCAGGTTTTACTAAGTGATATTATTCACTAGAACAGGTTCGATGAAGCCAGTTCCTGCTTTGATTTTGATTCTCGTGCCTTTTTGTGACCGTACACAGATATCTGGGCACTGTCCTCGGCTCCTCCGTTATCTCCACCACCGTACTGGGAGACAACCAACCAGTCAGTCTGGCTGTTCGTTTCCAGCTCCAGCACAAAGTACAGGTTAGAAAAGCTTCTCCCTTTAATACAGATTTCCATCCTCTGTCCTAAAGCAATCCCTCTTCTACTGAACGCTGCAGAAATGTATTAAACAGGAGAAGTAATAGTCATAGCCAGCTATGATACTGTATCCTCCTGATAACCAGCCTATTCTTTACTGTCCATTCACGTTAGTTTTTGGTCTGTATCTTTTCTCTCCTTTGAGCTATAATAACAGTCATTCCTGTTGAGCTTAATGGAGGACACCCCAAACCTTTGAAATGGAATCTCATATGTTAGGGAAGAATGATGGGAACTTTTTTATAAAGTTTAGATGGAATAAAGAATACAGCAATGTCCAATATTGTTCTGATTTTTATTTTTATTTTTTTGAAAAATAAAGCTAAGGGGAACTAACAAATAGTTAGCTTGCTGGCTCTGCCACCCCCCCACCCCCACCACCCCAAAAAAACACACAAAAAAAAATTGGTTCAAAAAGTTGGCAATTTATAAAATTACATTCATTTCAATCTTATACAGTGCTGGACTGTTGCTGTTTTTTTCTCAATGATTTCATTGTCAATTTGTTTTTTATTTGTTTTGTTTTCATTCAGCACCTCTATGGAGTCAAAATAACAATATATCTTAAAGTGTCTGCGCCGTCACCAACACATTTCATACTTTTCATTAAGTACAGTACATCATGTATGATAACCGATTTAAGAGTAAAAAGATATTTTTTGTGCATATCATATCATAAACCATTGATTTTTTTCAGCTAGATCGCTAGGAAGTTAGTGCGCTGTCTAGCTTATTAGCAAGCTGTCTAGAAGGCAATCTATCATCTATCTCTTTATTTACCTAGCTAGCTCTCTAACTATGTTTCCATCCACGCCTGAATGCTAACAATGGTGTGCTATCAGCAGAGTTCCCTGGACACTGTGTACGACCCCGTGTGTGCGTTCTGGGATTTTGATCTCCTGTAAGTATTGCAGTGATCTAAGTTTGTGTCACTCTAAAACCTGATGCCACGGTAACAGTTGTTGTGTTGTTTGTGTGCAGGCCTGAGGCAGGAGGCTGGTGGAGCACCAAAGGCTGCGAGGTGGTGTCCAAACATCACAGACACACCGTGTGCCGCTGCAATCACACCACCAACTTTGCTCTGTTGCTGCAGGTGTACGAAGCTCAGGTGAAGCATCGCCATCTTCAGTCATCCCACTGCGGTTATTCTTTGTTCTGTGTACAGCTACACAATAAAACCACCAGTGGTAACATTAGACTAAAAACAGGAGTTATCAACACTCAGTGTATCAGACTTTTCAGGATAACGAAAGTTGAAGATAATATTTTGTTTTACAAGCCTTTTTTTTTGTTTTTTTGTGTGGTTATGTTGTCATTTATGTAGTTCAGTCAGGGACCTCACTGCCATTTCAGCAGCTGAATGGAAAGGCATCAGCAGAGAGAGCGGTCATCATGACCCCCTGGAACAGAAGCACAGACTTTTAAAATGGCAACAAGAGACACTGTTTAGTTAGACAGAAGAGGAGGAGCTGGGGTGGGTTGCGAAGCGTTAGCGGACGAAGCGTGCGGAAGTAGGCGTGTTGCAGTGGTTTAAATACAGAGTCATGAAAAACTCCAACCAATGAGAAGCATGGAACATGGTTAAATTGGATGATTAACTGATGAGGAGATGGCTAATGTTCACTGGTGGGGCTGGCTAGCTTGATTTCCGTCCTGCCTGAATTAACACGCTCAACTAACAAACTAGTTAGTTTGTTGCATTAAAACATTTTTGGTGTTGTTTAGTGCAAGGGTTCTCAACCTTGGGGTCAAAACCCCATTTGGAAATTAAAAAACGGATCCCATTTTTGCTTACCCTTTTTCTGCAACTACACCAAACTTGCCATATTTTATCTATTTTCATCACTTTTTCTTGCCATAATTTTTGCTACTTGGTCGATTTTGCTACATTTCTGCCACTTCCCCAAATTTTAGTGACTTTTCTGCACATTTTTTTCCACCACTTTCCCAACTAATGTTGCATATGTTGACCCAGTATTGTCACTTTTAACCCATTTTCTTTATTTCTACACTAAACTTTCCATAATTTAACATGTTTTCATTCTTGCCATATTTTTGCTGCTTTTAATGCATTTTTGCTACATGTTTCCAATTTCTGCTACTTCTCCATCAAATTTTAATCCCTTTTCTGCACATTTTTTCCACTTTAAAGACATGTTCGACACTTATAAACCCTTTCCACCCCTTTTCCCACCTAATGTTGCATGTTTTGACCCATTATAGTCACTTTTAACCTCTTTTCAACATATTTCATGCTTATTTTTGCCAATTTAGCCACGTCACAATTTGTAATGCTCATTATTTGGTTTAAACCGATTGTTCCTACATATTGTTCCAATATTGACACTTTTAACCCGTTTTATCACTTTTTTGTCTGTTTTGGGGATTTACATCTTGAAGACGACTATATACTATGGCACAAATACTGTAATACTAAACTTCCTGGATCACAGTGGATATCATTCAGATCAATAAATAAATGTGGTTATCACAGATTCATAAAACAATAGACCATCATTTTGCTGACTTTATGGACGGGCCCCAAAAAGCTCTCCCCTTTATTCCCCCTTATGGATGGCCCTGTCGCCACATGACTATTCTTCAATGTTCATGTCTGTGTTCAACAACTTTCAGATAGAGTGGGGTTCCTCGGTCTCTGGCACCTTTATTTTGGGGGTCGCGGGCTGAAAAGGTTGAGAACCACTGCTTTAATGTGTCTTTGTAACTGATTGTTTTTCTTATTTTGTGACATTTTGGAGAAATTTAATCTTTTGTTGTTTGACTTTTGTTGTTGTTTTTGTATTTGTTTTATCTGTGCAGTGTCCGTTTCATATTCCATACTAGCAAACCATCCCACATATTTGGGTTGGCTTAGCGTGTAGCTAAGCAGGGTCAAAGGTTATCAGGCCAAATGCAGGAGAGTATAATGATAAACGTGATAGTGTAGAGTGTTTGGCCAATTTAACAACAGTTTTGCAGTGTATTTATACTGTGTGTGTGTGTGCGCGTGTGTGTGTGTGTGTCACAGAGGAGCCCGGGCAGTGAGAGAGCTCTGCAGGTGCTGACGTTCATCGGCTGTGGACTGTCTCTGTGTGGCCTCCTCTTCACCTTCATCCTCTTCATAGCGGTGGGGTGAGTCACGGGCGTCAGAGAGCGATGTCTGCAAAGCATCATGGGTGAAAGGCATCTCATAAAAAAAGAGTTCTGTCGATAAAACTCAGCCATGAATGAAAACACGTCTAAAGCTGTGCAGTGAAAGGAAGCGCAGTGAAAGTGTTTATCGACAAATGCTCCTCTGAGAGCTTTGTGTGTGTGTGTGTGTGTGTGTGTGTGTGTGTGTGTGTGTGTGTGTGTGTGCAGTGTGCCCAAATCGGACCGCACCACCGTCCATAAGAACCTGATGGTGGCTCTGGGAGTTGCAGAGCTGCTGCTGATGTGCAGTGACTGGGCTTCTGGTAATGAGGTGAGCTTCTGTCTGTGCACTGATGAATTCATCTTCATTCAATCACTGCAAACTAGGGATGTAACGATTCACTCAACTCACGATACAATTCTCTCACGATTTATTTTACAAAATGGGACTGTAGACAAATGATGGCTGAAAAATATTCCTTTATTTTTTTGGGGAAAAAAACTAAAAAATACTGTACTATTTTCCTTTTATTTTTCATTGTCAAAAGAATCCCTTGATAAACTATTCAAAACAATGCAATTTAACTAAAAATAAATCTTGAATGAAATAAATCAATGAATAATATAAATGACGAAAAAGCCTCCATCCATCCATCCATCTTCTTCCGCTTAGCCGTTTCCGCATCCTCAGTAGGGAGGCCCAGACTTCCCTCTCCCCGGCCACTTCCTCCAGCTCTTCCGGGGGGACCCCGAGACGTTCCCAGGCCAGCCGAGAGATACAGTCTCTCCAGCATGTCCTGGGTCTTTCCCGGGGCCTCCTTCCGGAGGGACATGCCCTGAACGCCTCACTAGGGAGGCCTCACTAGGGAGGCGTTCAGGGGGCATCCTAATTAGGTGCCCGAGTCACCTCATCTGGCTCTTCTCGATGCGGAGGAGCAGCGACTCTACTTTGAGCCCCTCCCGAATGACTGAGCTTCTCACCCTATCTCTAAGGGAGAGCCCAGCCACCCTACGGAGGAAACTCATTTCGGCCGCTTGTACCCGCGATCTTGTTCTTTCGGTCAT
This sequence comes from Gouania willdenowi, assembly GCF_900634775.1. Classification (NCBI taxonomy): domain Eukaryota; kingdom Metazoa; phylum Chordata; class Actinopteri; order Blenniiformes; family Gobiesocidae; genus Gouania; species Gouania willdenowi. The sequence goes on from NC_041052.1 coordinate 32,790,907, forward strand.
GACCCAAAGCTCATGACCATAGGTGAGGGTTGGAACGTAGACCGACCTGTAAATCGAGAGCTTCGCTTTTTGGCTCAGCTCCCTTTTTACAATGACGAAAAAGCCTATTAATTTAAATTCTGGTTCTATAGTAAACAATGCAAAACTGCATGATAGTTATTTTTCTTTTTAAAAGTGCAATTAAAAATGTGTTTTGTGCCTTAACAATTGGACTTAAAAAAAAACAAACAGTCGTTGCGCTGTATTTACATCAGATATTTGTTTGGACCAGCAGAGGGCGCTGGTAACCCAGTGGTCGGTTGGCATGCAGATATTCTAGCAGTGAAGAAGATAGACTTTGCTAGCAGACAGAGCTAATAGAAAAAACGTGACTTTTACAGATTCACGTAATATTACAGATATTTTTTCGGTGCTAAAGGGGTAAGGAATCATTTATGAACATGTTTAAGAGTAGAAGGTGACCAGAAAGAAAGTAGCAGCAGATTCCGCCCGCCGCCTCCACTTGTGGTCAAGAGAAATATATATATATAGCACCCTCTGCTGCAGGTTGTTTTCTAAGAGAACTGATTGGTTAGGAGGTGGGGCTTTCATACTTGCTCAGATCTCATCCACTTCATAATCTGGTCCCGACCAGGTTATATGTTCTGCCAAAGTTTCCATGGTGATTTAGCCTCGTAAGAAGTTATTCAGCATCATAGTACAGTACACACAGAATTAACCCCTGAAGTTAGCGCGATAAGAGGAAATCCAGATTTGTAGTACAGGCCCTACATATTTGTTTTTAAGTGATGCAGATTTGTAAAATATTACATAATTGTTCAATTGTACAAATGTTAAATGGTTTATAATGAGTTAAAAGTTGTTAGGTAGTGATGCTTTTCTTTGAAATGTAAAATATTTGTAAGAATTAGGAGAAATAAAGTGTTGCATATTCAAACTTCCTTACTGCATGTCTGCATCCACTTCATAATCTGGTCCCAACCAGGTTATGTGTTCAGCCTAAGTTACCATGGTGATTTAGCCAGGTAAGAAGTTGCAGCACACACTAAATAAATCCAAGAAGTTATCACAATAAGAGGAAATCCAGCTTCGTAGTACAAGCCCCACATGATTTGTCCTCTGTTTCTGTGCCGTTTGGGTACGCACATCGTGTGTTGCCACCACTGATCCAAATAGTCCCTCTGATTGGCTGCAGGTAGCGTGCTTCCTGGTGACGGCGCTGCTCCACCTCTTCTTCATGGCGTCCTTCTCCTGGATGCTGGTGGAAGGCCTGCTGCTGTGGAGCAAAGTGGTGTCAGTGAACATCAGCGAGGACCGCAGGATGAAGCTCTACTACGCCATCGGCTGGGGTGAGCGTCCGAGGCTGGTTGTTGGTGTGCTAAATAACGCTGAAATCTATTGACTCGTTAGAAAACTATATGAGAATATGCTTCAAGTTACTAAGATTTAAGACTAACAACTGTGGTTGTTAGTCTTAAGTTACAAGTTATAGGTTCAACCTCTGATGTTGTGAATTTACGTTAATCTGAATTTATGTTAACTTGATATTTAGTTAGACTGTGAGGTATATAAGTTACTCTTTATAGTTTTGAAACAAACTTAACCCAAAGTTAAGTTAATATTTACTTTCTGAGATATGGCCAATTTAGTGAGGCGGGTTTTTGTCGATTTTTGTGCCTCCTTATTTTTCTTCCATTTTCAGCTTCCACTATCTCAGGAACTACACACCATTTGGGATATTAATACAGCTCCACCTACTCTTTCAGAATATATAAAAATATCAGCTATATATCCTATCTGGTGGACATGCCAGACCCTCAAATTTGGACAAAAGTTAGTGTGGGTTTAGGGCTGTAAAATGTTTGGGCTTTCAGTAAATAACTTATCATATGCATCAGCTCCCTGTAGTTTTATCATCTTTGAGCTATGTACATAGACTGTCCACATCACTAATGATTTATCATATATATGCATTGGTTTTTAAAAACTCACTCAGTGCCATTGACGAGATATCTCGTCATTGCAAACTCAAACGCTCAGTGCCATTGACGAGATAACTCGTCATTTGCATTTTTTCACGGGGATTACTAGAAAACACCTTGGCAGAGGTCCCTCATCAATATCTAAGCTGTGAGGTGTTGTAGTGACCAACTGTGTCCTGAAGATGGCAGCAGTGCACCTTTAGATGAGAGATTAGCCACTCATGCTACCCAGCAAAGCAGGAAAAAGCAGGAAAAGAAGGGAGATTATGGCGCTACAGAGTGATATTGTGAAGTATCCAGCAGCTCACAGCTCCACATACTAACACAGAACATGTGTGGACCTGAGTGGGTTATTGATAATGTTGTGATCATGAGATAAAACCATCAACTAACCGGGCCAAACGGGTCATCCCTGCGTGTCGGGAGGAGAGGGGAGGAGGGGGGGTGTGGAGGTGGGTACAAAATACCCCCAGCCTGTGAGCCAGAGAGCAAAATAATAGGTGACATGTAGGAGGTAGCAGCGCACCTTTAGATGAGAGATCATCCATTCTCAGCAGAGCTAAGAGGGAGAGGAGGAAAGTTGTTTATGAGACAGAAAATGACGCTACGTACAGAGCTGACGTTCCCAGCAGCGCACACTCCGACCAGAGAAAGTGTGGAATTCATGGATAATGTGGCGATTGTGAGATAAAACCATAAAAAAACTGGGAACGCAGTGACATATAAGGAAACAATGTTCAGATGATAGTTGTCACTAAAAAAAGAAATAGCTTTAAAGTCACTGACAGGGTTTTTTTTTACAAAAAGGCTTTTTTAAAACTTGCTCTATTCAACGGCTGATTACAAAAGAACGAAACGAGCCAGAAACAATTTTTTTTGATTAAAGTAGAGGCTTCAATCTTTCAGAATCTGGTGTCAGATTTCAGATAGTCATAGTAGAAAATATTCTGTGGGTCTTTAAAATCAGTCAAAATGCTCAAAAACGGCTGGCACTGAGAGGGGTAGAAAATCTGAAAATGGCTGGCACTGAATGAGTTAAGTGACATGCTCTTGAAATCTGAAAAAATATTTTTTTTAACTATTTTCTTCAGCCCATAACTGCATGGGGGAATGTATGAAAAAAAATCTGATCTTGGTTTTAATTTATAGCTTAAAGATTACTCTATTTTGGATATGAAACAATTTTTTTCTTTATGTGAGTTATTCATTTTTATTTTGGACCCAAACTTTGAGTTGTTTCACCACTCTGAAATAATAGAAAATCCTAGCTTTGCCTTTGTGTCTCATAATCATTTATTGTTTATTAGTTTTTCATTAGTAACATAAAAAAATGTAAATTGCAGAAAATGTCAAATTTGTTCATAATTAATATTATGTTTTTAAAAAATGAATGGTTTTTCTGATGTAATGGTTATAAATTTTTTAGTATTATTATTTTTGGTTATAGACAATTATTGTATCAATGCCAATTTAGTTGTGGCATAATAATAATAATAATAATAATAATAATAATAATAATAATAATAATAATAATAATAATAATAATAATAATAATAATAATAATAATAATAATAATAATTATCAGGAAAAAAATTCAGTTGATTATCATTAACCCAAAGTTATTTTAACCTTTAAAGTTTTTAAGTTAGGTTAATTTTTAAAGGTGGAAGTTGAGTTAACCTTTACACGTTTAAAGTTAATTTTTAGAGGTTCTAAAGTTGTGCTAATGTCTGAGTTTGAGTAAACTTCCAGCGTTCAGAAGTTAACTTTGGAAGTTTACAATTAAAATGATCAGAAACAAGTCATCTTAAATGAACTTGAAAAATAAAACAAACTTTTTTGTTGCGACACTTTTATTGTGTTACACATTTATTATCATTATTTATTCATTATTAATATTGGGGGCTGCGCAGCCTAAGCCACCGGGAACTATTGTTATCCTCCATGTTTTTCTTTCTTTCTTTCTTTCTTTCTTCTTCTTCTTCTTCGGAAATCCTACTTCTCACGCACAAACAATCTCCACGTTTTGCTCAAAGTTCCAGTCCCATCCCAGATTGCCTCAGCTGCAAAAACAGGCCGATCCTCCTAAAGGTGGCGCTACAACAAGCCTCTAAATTTCAACATTTTGAATATTCACAACTCATCAACCATATCCGCTACAGATTTGCAACTTCTACCAAAATGTAGCCCTGACACTGACAAAACAAAAACTGTAAAACTTATTAAACCTGCTCAGTAATCTAAACATAGTCTTTCACATTATTTGATAAATACATTTTCAATGTTAATTTTATAAAAATGGTGGATGATGTTTGGAAAATATCAGAATTTTATCAAAAACTGATGTTTTTTTTTTACAGTCCTTTGAATATCACTCTCATGTGAAAAAAGTGTCAATGCAAAAAATGAATTTTCAAGCATCAGTTTCTCGCTTATGGAGTCAATCATTATTAAAAACAGAATACCAACATTTCCACGCTGTTTAGATGAAATATGTGTATTTTTTGGATTTTTGTCTTAATAAATGAATTTTTGACAGACGTTTAAAATCTGCCTTTAAAGGTGATTGAATGAGTTAATTAGTGAAGCTATAGGTGACATTTCTATGTGCTAATGAACTCAATGACAGAAGATGTTCCATCATGAAATAGTTGTGGATTAATTATATTATTGACCAATCATTGAAGCTGAAGTTTTAAACCTTTGATCCACAGAGTTGTTTCTTACTCATTAACTCAGTGACAGAAATTGTGAGTTCAAGCCTCAACTGATGTAAAATTCATATTAGAATGACACTTCCTTCTTTTCTTTATATCTTCCTACTCTGTTTGGTGCTCAAAATGGTCTAATTTTGTCCAAAATTGCCTGTCTTCAAACATTACTGCACAGGAGCCATATTTATCAGTCATTTTGTGTATTTTTGTTGTAGTTTTGTATATCATTTGCCAAATTGTTTAATGTTGGAGTGCTTTTGTGTGTTTTTCTAAATACTTGTAGCCTTTATGTGTAAATATTGATGTAATTTTGTTTGTTGTTGAAGTCATTTTTGTATATTTTGGTCATTTATTTTATTATTTTTTTTCTGTCATCATTTTGTTTTGTTTTGTTTGTTGTTTTTTGCTGTATTTTGTGTTTTTTTCGTGTTGATTCTGTCTATTTTTGTTTCCTTAATTTGTATGTTGTACATTTTTTTTGTAATTATGTATGTTCTTTTGAGGAATTGTGTGTGTTTTTGCTTTTGTGTGTGTTATTATGTCATTTTGTGTGTGCGTTATGTGCATATTTTGAAATCTACCTTTACACGCAAACATCTGCTGTCTTGTTTAGTCTAATGTTGCCTGGCCCTGACAATTGCTGAGCTGCAGCTAGAGTTATGTGTTATGTATCCAGACTCTGTGACCTGTGCACTGTAGTCATTGTGTGTCAGACTAAACACATCCTGACGTCTATATATTCCCATCCTCTGCCTTGTTGTGTGCGTTTTGTGTGTTTCCAGGACTGCCTGTACTGGTGGTGGCGCTCACACTGGCCGTATCGGTGCACCAGTACAAGGCGGACCATCACTGTTGGCTCAACGTGAAGACACACACCATCTGGGCCTTTGTGGGACCTGTGGTGTTTGTCTTAGCGGTACGTATGGTGTGTTACTGTGTGGGGACGCAGACACAGCAACTCTGAGGTATTTAGGTTTTTAAATCATGAAAACAAATAATTATAAAATGAAAAAAAACAACCTTTACCTGTTCATTTAAAAATCATTTTATTCATTATTGGGTCATTCCATGTAATTTCAACAAATGTGTGAGCGAGTTCTGTGGCTTAGCCTGGGACGCACTCAGAAATCCATCTAACTGTGCTTTTCATGCTGTTCTGAGAAGTAGCGAAAGCAGTGACCCCTTAAATGAGTATTTTAATACAAAATGAGCTATAAAAATATTAAGTTAAGCAATATTGTAATTTTTTTAAATAGAAAATTTGATATATCTTGAATCTCAAAATATTTCCCAACCCTAGTCATTCCATGATATTTCAACTAAGCCTCTGGACATCGGTCTGAAAAGATTCTGACATTTTTACCAATTGTTCCTTAATTATTCAATAGGCACACTGTACATTTGTTAGTTTGATTGGATGAATACTTTCTGAGATATGACCAATTTAGTGATGGGGGTTTGTGTCGATTTTTGTACGTCCTTATTTTTCTTCCATTTTCAGCTTCCAATATCTCTGGAACTACGCACCATAGGAAACTGAAATTTGTTATATTAATACAGCTCCACCTACTCTCTCAGAATATATAAAAATATCAGCTATATATCCTATCTGGTGGACATGCCAGACCCTAAAAATTGGACAAAAGTTAGTGTGGGTTTAGGACTGTAATATCTTCAGTAAATAACTTTGCATATGCATCAACTCCCTGTAGTTTGATACATAGACTGTTCACATCACTAATGATTAATCACATATATGCATTGGTTGTTAAGTGACATGCTCTTGAAATCTGAAAAAATACTTTTTTTTAAACTATATTCTTCGGCCCATGACTGCATGGGGGAATGTAAGAAAAAAATCTGATTTCGGTTTTAATTTATAAATGGTAAATGGACTTGATTTATATAGCGCTTTATCACCACACTGAAGCAGTCGCAAAGCGCTTTTACATATCAGCACATTCACCCAATCACTCTCACATTCATACACCAGTGGGACAGGACTGCCATGCAAGGTGCTAGTCGACCACTGGGAGCAACTTAGGGTTCAGTGTCTTGCCCAAGGACACTTTGACACATAGTCAGGTACTGGGATCAAACCCCCAACCTCTCGATCAGAAGACGACCTTCTACCACCTGAAGATGCTTAAAGATGACTCTATTTTGGGATATAAAATCAATCAATCAATCAATCTTTTATTTGTATAGCGCCAAATCATAACCAATGGTATCTCAAGACACTTTACAGTAGAGCAGTCTTAAGGACGAACTCTTCATTTTATGGATACACACATATGCATATATACGTATATACACATACATATGTATCCCACACCCAACATGAATTCATCATGGCGGCAAAGAAAACCTTCTGTTAAGCAGCAGGAACCTTGTGTGGATCCCATTCCTATGATGAACAGCCATCCACGTTATGCTGTGTATAAAACAATTTCTCTTTACTACTGAAAAACCTTTATACATCAGGGCATTGTAGCTTTGCCTCTGTGTCTCATAATCATTTTATTGTTTATTAATTTTTCACTTGTAACATAAAAATGTAAATCGCAGAAAATGTAGAACATGCAAAATTTGTTCATAATTAATATTGTGTTTTTAAAAAATCTATGTTTTTCTGATGTAAAGGTTATTCTTTTTTAGTATTCTTTTTTTGGTTAGAGAAAATTATTGTATTAATGCCATTTTAGTTGTGGCATATTAATAATAATCAGGAAAAAAATTCAGTTGATTATCATGAAATATGGAGCAGTTTTAATGAGATAATACAGAAAATCACATCAGTTATAACAAAACAAAAAAGGGAAAAAGTGCAGTTTTTTTTCTTCTTCTTTTTAATCAAATTCCCAAATGATCAGAAAGTGCAAAATAAATTTCTATAAGAAGTAAATACACAATCTAACTTTCACTGAAAAAGTGAACTGAGTCACAATAAAAGCAACATTGTTGGCTTTTTGTTGCTGTTCCCCTTTTTTAAAACAAAGGTTTTCCTTTTCACATCCCGCTCTGTATCTTTAAGCTTATCTGAACTAATGTGATGTTCAGGATAGATTGTGTGTGAGTGACAGCATGCACCGTCACCTCTTTGGTCACAGAGCAAGAAAGAGCTGCAATAAGATTATAGTCAAATGTAATGTTCATTAACGTTATAACAGAAATTTAGGACGAAGTGTGTCTTTTATCAGCTCAATAAAGGAAACTTTTTAAGTTCAATCATAGGTCGACTATGTTTTAGAGCAGGGGTTCTCAACCTTGGAGTCAGGACCCCATTTGGGGTCGCGAGACACTCGGAGGGAGTCACCAGATGCCTAGTTATGAATAGTTATTTAACAGTTTCAGCCCATTTTTGCTTATCTTATTTTTACCCTTATTCTGCCACTACACCAAACTTTCCATAATTTAACCTGTTTTCATTCTTGCCATATTTTTGCTGCTTTTAATGCATTTTTGCTACATTTTCCAATTTCTGCCACTTCTCCATCAAATTTAATCCCTTTTCTGCACATTTTTTCCACTTTAAAGACATGTTCGACACTTGTAAACCCTTTCCACCCCTTTTCCCTCCTAATGTTGCATGTTTTGACCCATTATAGGCACTTTTAACCTCTTTTCAACATATTCCATGCTTATTTTTGCCATATTAACCACCGTCATGACTTGTAATGCTCATTATTTGGTTCAAACTCATTGTTCCTACTAATTGTTCCAATATTGGCACTTTTACCCATTTTACCACTTTTTTGTCTGTTTTTGGGATTTACATTTTTAAGATGACTATATACTATGGCCCAAATAATAATAAACTGCAGTGGATATTATTCAGGTAAATACAGAAATAAATGTAGTTTTCACAGATTCATAGAACAATGGACCATCATTTTGCTAACTTTATGGATGGACCCGAAAAATCTCTCTCCTTTATTCCCCCTTATAGATGGCCCTGTCTCCACATAACTGTTCTTTAATGTTCATGTCTGTATTTAACCACCTTCAGGTACAGTGAGGGTCCCCGGTCTCTGGAACCTTTATTTTAGGGGTCTCATGCTGAAAGGGTTGAGAACAGGTTGAGAACAGTTTTATTACTTGTTTTTATTGTAGGAAAAAAGCTTTTCTCTCTCCTGACGTCCTTAGAGGTCACACTGAAAGTCTCCTCTTTCATCCTCTTCTTCTCTTCACGCCTGCTTGAGGCCAAGTGGGTGAGCGGCTGCTAGTCTCATGGCCCTGCACTGACGCTCTTGTTCTCTGCCTGCAGGTCAATGCGGTCGTGCTGTGTCGGGTTGTCATGGTGACCGTTTCCAGCGCGCATCGCCGCGCCAAAATGCTCAGTCCAAGCTCAGCGTCCAAGATGCAGACCTTTGACCTCACCTGGTGAGACACGGCGTCCACCTCAGCTCGCTCTGCACACGAGTATTACCGTGTAGCACACACTCGCGTAACACGCTGATATTTCGTGTTTGGTGCTAAATGAGGACGTCCAAAGTTGTGTTCTCATTTTGTTCGTTTATTATCATAAAATAATCTTTAAATGTCATTAACACACACACACACACAATCAGGTTTGTGTGACTTATGAGTACCACAGTGTAACACACACTTGTGTAACACACTGATAGTTGGTGTTTAGTGCTAAATGAGGACGACCAAAGTTGTGTTCTTATTTTGTTTGTTTGTTATCATAAAATCATCCTTAAATGTCACACACACACACACACACACAGTCCAGTTTGTGTGACTTATGAGTACCACAGTGTAACACGCTGATATGTCATGTTTAGCTCTGACGTGCACAGAATGTCACTGTATGTAACATTACATAGTAGTAACTGTAGTCATTTCACAGGTAGTGTGTTAAGTTCCACGCACGGCTAAAAACAAAGACTAACAAAAATTATTTGACACATGATACACACTCATCAGGCATTTGTGATACTGTAGGACATCAACATCAAGAGTGTTGTCGTTTTTTGAGTGTTTTATCCTAAATTTCCTCAAATGTCATGGACAAAATAAGGACATTAAAAATGGGGACATTTTACCAACTTTCCTACAGAGTTCAACACACTGAATAAAGTCTACAAAGTATAAGTACACCCCCAGGTTTTTACTGAGCTGCCACTAGGGATTTTTTTTTTTAAAAATGCCTTGATTATGGGCATTGCTCCTAGAGAAATTAAGTCATGCCCAGTCACAGCAGCCCAGCCCCCACAGTTCCACATAGAGCTGTCAATCAATGCTCACTGAGGGCTGTGAGAGGAGGAAACCTAGTCACTCCTCCCATCTTTTATCAGCGGAGCGGGGCCAACAGTGACGTTAGTAACGTCACTGATCTATTCTCAGCCAATAGATGAATTAAAATGCAATACCCGGTGTTCAACCCATAGAGGGCAGTCACTCTGACATTTTACGACTAAAAACGCAAATTTAAATACTTTGACTAAAATGTTAAGAGTGGGACTAGTATCAATAAACCACATCACTTCATACCTAATCGTATATGTATTCAGCAGAAAAACATGGTTATATAGAGTGGACTTACACTTTACAGATGTGTAAAGAGTACTGATATATCTTACTTAAGTAGACGTACTGTTACTTGATTTAAATTGTGCTCAAGTACAAGTACAAGTAATTTTTACATAAAATACTCTAAGTACAAGTAAAAAGTAGCTCAATTAAATAGTACTCAAAGTAAAAGCTACTAGTTACTTTCACCCCCCATGTTGATTGTGGTAATAAAACTTGCCATGGTTCCCTTGCATACAGTAAACATCTCATGTATAAACTTTAAAAGAAAGAGACCAAATCTTGCACTAATTTATTTTCCACAAAGGCATCAAAATAAAAGGTTTGTCAAAATTTACAATTATTTTTTAAATAAAATATCACCAATGTATTCAATTAAAAATGAAAATAAAATAAGAATCTCAGGCTGAAATAATTACCATTCAATGCTGTTTTGGTGCAGTGCATTACGTTTAATCTGATTTGTTGGCTGTGATGCGTTGGATTGTTGTCTGATCAATGTAACGAATTACTTTACTTCTTCTAAAACGTACTTACTGTAAGTACAAATAAAATGACTGATTTAGAAATATACTCAAAAAAGTACAAGTTCCCATAAAAGTAACGCGAGTACTTGTAATCAATTACTTTCACCTCTGCTTGTCATCACAAATTCCTGAATAGAAGTGTGTAAACTTGCATGCACTTCACAAATACTGTGATTTATAGGAAACATTATAAACACACAGACACACACACAAAACACACACACACACGTAGTCAATAGAGACAGTGTAAGAGATTGGGAGTTTTCTGTGGGAGTTTTAAAAGCTTATCAGCTTTAACACCTGTTCAAACCACAGCTCTGTGTGTGTGTGTGTGTGTGTGTGTGTGTGTGTGTGTGTGTGTGTGTGTGTGTGTGTGTGTGTGTGTGTGTGTGTGTGTGTGCGTGTGTGTGTGCGTGTGTGTGTGTGTGTGTGTGTCTGCTTGTTACTAAGACTCTCAAACAGCACAGCTCATGCGTAAGAAGCTCCTCCTGAACTCTGAAATGGTGCAGTTAGCAACAGTTAGCTCTATTGTTGCTCCTCCTGCACCTGCTGCTCGTATCAGGCTGCAGTAAACCATTCCGACCAACATCACTCCCTGTTTGCATATCCACCATCTCCTCTGAGGAATGTCAGAAACGCTTTGGCAGCAGGAAGGATTCAAACCATGTTCCCGTAAATCCAGCTTTAAAGTGGGCCATTGTTCCCTCAGCTTTGATAGAAACGGTAATGGTGGCTCCTGGCTGCAGCAGCTCTCCAATCTGCCTCACATTTCTGCAGAGGTGGAAACACTTGTTCTTATTGTTGCCAAGCAGCTCACGGCTGCTTTATCTGAGCAGGAATTATTCAAAATGTGTCACCTGCCTTCAGGCAAAGCTGTGACTCTCCCCCAAGCACCCAGGCACGTTGTGTATTAACACACAAAACAGCCGGTCCAGGGGCCACATACGGCCCTCGGCTTAGTTTTGTGCAGCCTCCAAAATAAATGCACATAAATAAATAACACACACATACAAAAGCAAAAACACACAAATGTGCTCAAAAACACAGAATAACAGAAAAATGTACAAAATGATTAGAAAAATACAATTAAAGTCAACAAAAATAGACAGAATTAACACAAACAAAACCCAAAATACTTCAATAAATGAATAAAAAAAAACACAAACAGATAAATACAAAATGACTAAATTACATCAAAAATACACATTGAGGCAGAACATCATTAAAAGAAAAATAACAGAAACACACACAAAATGTCTTCATCTTATTAAAGGAATTCTACAGCTGCAATGATTAGTCAATAATAATATATAAATATAGCTGCAAGCAGTGATAAACGACCTTCGCCAAGCCACCTTTGCCGCCTTCGATGCACTGCCTCAAGTTCATTCAAAGACATAATATAACAGTGACTTTTGTACTATCAATGCATTATTATTGATTTGTTTAGATAAAAATTTACTATTGAGATATAAACATATTTATGATTTTTGTTGTACGAACACATCCAAGAACAATGCTGGAGTTGTGATTGGAGTCATTAAGAATATAGCTACCCTTCAGAGAGCCAAGGCGTAAACTTCCTAACAATAGGACACAAGCAGTCAAGCATCTGTCAACCTTACGCCACATGCTAGGGGGAAAAGCAGGACATGAAGGAACATATAGTTTCTTTCATGCGCAAGATCTTTGAGGCAGGTCATGCGGAACTAGCCGAGTTTTGGTTCCTACCAATCTTTGGAGTTTATCGTCCGCACAAACCAGGCCAGGTACGAGCAGTGTTTGATTCCAGCGATAAATATGATGGAGTCTCCCTCAACGATTTCCTGTTGAGTGGACCTGACCTAAACAATACACTCTTGGGAGTCATCATTCACTTCCGTAAGGAACCTTTGGTGGTGGCAGCGGATATAGAACAAATGTTTTACTGCTTCAAAGTCTGTAAGGAACACTGTAATTTCCTACTTTTCCTCTGGTTTGAGGACAATGACCCTGCCAAAAGGATCACAGAGTACCACATGATTGTACATGTATTTGGCAATAGCCCTTCCCACACTGTTGCCATATACGGCTTGAGAAGAGCTGCTTTACAAGGTCAGGAAGAATATGGCAAAGAGGAAAAAACAGTTTGTTCTAAGACACTTTTATGTTGACAGCGGACTTACCTCATTCTCCACTGACAACGACGCTATCCAAGTCTTGAAATGACCAAAGAGATGTTAGCCGATTCATACATTCGACAGCACAAAGTAGCTTCAAACCATAATGCAGTGATGGCAGCGTTTCCACTTGAGAAACTCACTAAAGAGCAGAAGGCCCTGGAGCTAGGGGTGGATCCTTTACCCCTGCAGAGGAGTTTAGGTCTCAATTTCGCCACCGACAGCTTTCCCTTCTTTGTCTCTAGAGAGGAGAAGCCATTTACCCTCAGGGGTATTCTCTCTACAGTCAACAGCATATTTGATTCCTTAGGTTCGGTGGCTCCAATAATGGTACAAGGCAAGGCTCAAGTCAGAGAACTGTGCACCGAGCAATACGGATGGGATGCCCAAATACCAGCTGAAAAGACAACAGTGGAGGTCTTGGAAAGACTCACTCAAAGCACTCAAGCAAATCCATATTCCAAGGCCATACCTACCTGTTTCTTTGCTCTCCACACAACACAGGGAACTATGTGTCTTTTCCGACGCATCCACTGTGGCCATCTCTGTGGTGGCTTACCTCAGAGCATGTAACGAGGTAGGACGTTAGCACCCCGTCACTCCCATACTGTGCCCCGTCTGGAGCTTTGTGCGGCCGTGCTCACAGTTGAGCTAGCCAACATGTTAGTGGATGAGCTAGATGTTGAAATCCCCTCAGGTTGCACGCATCTGGAAGTCATCACATCCAGAACAGTGTCATTTTGTCAGTATGGACCACAATACTGCAGATCATGATACACGACCGGTACCAGCGGCGCTCGGGAGAAACAAGTTGGTTTTCAGGATCCTCCTTTCTCAAAACAGTCGATGGCGGTACATCTACCCAGCCAGGGCCTTTTGAGCTTGTTGAACCAGACACTGATGTAGATGTATGCCCACTGATTACAACCTTTGCTACAAAATCTTCTGAAGCTCCGCTTGCTTCACAAAAGATTTGAACGCTTTTCCAGCTGGAAGCTACTCACACATGGAATCGCCAAGCTCATTCAGAAAGTCAGAACCTATTCCGAAGCTCCAGAGGGAGTCACGCCAAAAGCAGATGAGTTTATACAGGCAAGAACAATAATTGTCTGGACCCTACAGCAAATCAAGAGCCTGTCCAACGGTGACATTGTTTCAAATCACAGTCCCCTCAGGAAGCTCGATCCCATCCTGGATACTGATGGTGTGCTGAGGATTGGCAGTTGCATGTCATCAGCTGCAATCTTTTAGAAGGAAAAACATCCAATAATCATCCCTAAGAACAATCACATCGCTACTGTGTTGGTGCAGTATCACTATGAACATGTCGCACACCAGGGAAGGCACGTCACTGAAGGGGCCGTCAGGTCTGCCGGGCTGTGGATTCTGGTAGGAAAAAGACTGGTTTTGAGTATCATATACAAGTGCGTCACCTGCAGAAGGTTAAGAGGAAGCATGGAAAAACAAAAAATGTCCAACTTACCTGCAGATCGGCTCATCCAAGCTCCTCCATTTACACAGGTTGGGTTGGATGTATTTGGACCATGGGCCATCTGTGCGCAGCGCACCAGGGGAGGCTTCTCAGAAAGCAAATACTGGGCCGTTATGTTTACCTGTTTGGTCACAAGAGCGGTTCATATGGAGGTGGTGGAGTCTCTGTCTACATCAAGTTTTATAAATGTGCTTCGAAGATTCACTGCCATTAGGGGTTCAGCAAAGCTCTTTTGTTCGGACCAAGGAACAAACTTTGTTGGCGCATTGCAAAGAACTTGGCATAACACCAGAAAATGCAGAGCTTCAGTCTTACTTCAAAGACCAAGGCTGTACTTGGAACTTCAATCTTTCACACTCTTCCCACATGGGGGGAGTGTGGGAAAGGATGATAGGGAATTCTCAGCGTATTTTAGATTTTATGTTGGTCAAGGTGCATTCCCCTCATCTGTCGCACAAAGTTCTTGTCACGCTGATAGCAGAGGTCACTACCATAATAAATGCACGGCCAATAGTCCAGACATGTCCCCCATACTCACTCCTGCTATGCTTTTAACGCAGAAGGTTAACAGTGTGTCTGTACCTTCAGGATACTTTGACCATAAGGATATCTACCGCTGTCAGGGGAAGCAAGTTCAAGGCCTTGCCAATTTATTTTGAGTCGTTAAAGGTGGTTCCCCCAGGGTGTATTCAAGACTTGCCACTTTGTGCTGCTACTCAAAGGGACATAGTGGCATGGAACATTCTACCACGTGGGGAGTGTGCTGCCCTCTTAAGTGCTGTGTGAATTTTACTGACTGTGCTGTTTGTCCTAGTAGACTTGTTGTAGTTTCATTTTCCAAAAAAGCAGTCCTTGAAGCAAGCTGTTATTTTTATTCCTAATTCATTCATTTTTCTTCACTGAACCCTAAAGAACATATGTCTGTAAGTAATGCTTACATTTTATTTTAAACTTACCTGAGATGGTCTGCTGCAAACGTTCATAGTCGTGTAGAAATCTGGTAGTGGATTTTATTACATAGCGTCGGCTGTCGTCCGGGCCGCCGCCATTTTGGATTATGTCGTCACCAGCGCGTCATCACCGCAAGTGAATCAAATAACTGTAAAGAGGTCTTATATTAGTCTATTATATTTTTAAAGTGGTGTTTTTTTGTGGCTTTAGACTCCAATTACATTTATGTATATAATATGTTCCCTACAATATAAACAGGTTCACAATATAATTATTTTTCATAGTTTCTGTTTCCACTGTATCCAGAATAATAATAATAATTCTCAACAAGAACTGTTGATTGATTTGTCACATGACTGTTCCAGGGTTTGAGTTTGTTTTATTTAGTTTCACATCTACCTGCTGCTCTGTTTTTTAGACTGATGACAACTTGTTTGTAGTTTTATTTCAGAAAGTTTCACTTTTACAGTTACAGTTGGAGACCTTTGTTAATTGAATATTCTAGTTACATTACAGCAACCAAATTAAACTATATCAACTAAGTGAATGAATATAAATGGCCTGTGTAAAGGCTTTTTCAATCTAAAAAATTATCTTGTGAAATCTGTGACCTGTTGACCTGCACAACTCAAAGAATCAGAATCAAGAATCATTATTTCTTGGCAGAAATGCTTTTAAACACTTGCTGTACATTCAGCTGACATAAAAATCTTGTTTTCAAATATGTAGAATAATTGTGAAAATATCAGTAGCAGTAGTAGTTTTAATATTTTAGTAAATTTTTTCCAGGCACCTTTTTTGTCCGTCAAATGTATTTAAAATAAACTAAAATTAAAGAGAGAATGTTATTTAACTGTCGAACCTTGTCATAATTTTATTTATTTATATATTTTTTTAAATTGGAAAAAAAAATGTTTGTGGTCTTGGTCTTGGTCTCGGTCTCGGCTTGTCTCGGTCTTGGTCTTGACTCGATCTCGCCTCCCGAAAGTCTTGATCTCGGATAGTGTAGTCTTGAACACAACACTACATTTTATGTATTTTTTGGGTGTTGTTTTGCATGTCTTTGTTGTTGTTTGCGTTTTTGTGATTATTTTGAATTTTAATCTCTTTTTGTGATTTTTGGTTGTTGTTCTTTCGTATGTTTTTGTGTTGTTTAGTACAGTGGTTCTCAAACTTTTTTGGCTGAAGTACCCCCTTTCTCTTATTTCTGAATCCAAGTACCCCCTTTGTCCAACGACAACATTTTGCTCAGAATACTATTTAAATACCAAGTATAGAGCATAATAATGGAATAAATGAGTGACAACATTTAAAGAATCTCATTTTCTAAATAGGCGGAAAGATTTTAATTCGTGTACCCTTTGTTTTTTTATTATTCTGTTATAAAACCAAATCAAAATAACAAATAAACAGTGTGATTATTTTGTTTTACTGACTTAAAACCAAAACAGAAAAACCAAAAACCAAACAAGCAGCATTTTTCTGTTTTAAAATTAAATATTTTTTTGTCTGTGTGATATTTTGATATTTAAGGTAAACTTATGGACGAGAGCTTCATGTTTTCTCACCACACGGGGACCCACAGATGGACTTTTACTCTGTTGCGTTTGATAAAATGATCTTGTAGCATGTTGTCCACCTCACACTGATGGCAGAGGCGTAATTTGTTTTGTCGATGACGTTTTGTTAAAGAGTTATTGATGCTGGAAGTCTGAATCTGTGAATATCTGCCAACTTTACTGAACAGTGTTACGGTCCAACTAGTATCCAAATAAACTGGTGACTGGGTGAACTTTTGCTCCTGGACAAAAAAAAAGAGCAAAGCATAAGTCACATTACTGATGAAATGATGAATTGAAACGTTATTAATACAAAACCAAAAAAGGGCGTTACGTAAAACATGCACATATGTGATTAAAGGAAGCAGAGGTGATGTATTGAATCTACTGGTGCTCCTCGTTTCTTGTGATCAACTTTCGTGTGTGTTGACGGCTGCCGTTAGCATCTAGCGGTGTTATAACGTGCAAAATAAATATTTTTACAGCCCTCAAAAAGCTCAATTTTTTTTTTGCAAAAGTGTCAAATCGTAGAAGTTCTAACAGAAGTACCACCACAAAACAAAAAATAAATGTGAGCAGCCTTTTATAAGCTAAAACATCCATAGACTACATGAAAACATTAGCAGGACCAGAAAACTGCTAAAATAAATCCTAAACAACCCTATTGTGTGAGGAGACCTTGTCCAGGACCTGGAGAGGGAAACAAGGTACAGATGATTTTAATTATCGCTTTAATTTCCCCATAAATATCCAAAAGCGAGAGAGAAAGTCAGCCACTGGCATTTGAGTCTCCTGCTTATGAATTACCTTGAAGTTAAAAGGCTGTAAAGCCAGATCCCACCGAGTGATTAGCACGTTGGTATCCTTCATGCAGTGGAGCCATTGTAGAGGCACGTGGTCCAAAAGAGTGTGAAAGGTTACCCCAGGAGGTAGTAGTGTAGGGCGTCGACCGCTCACCGGATTGCCAGGCACTCTTTTTCCACTGTATTGTAGCAACCCTCTCTCTCTGATAGTTTCCGACAAATATTGGCCACTGGGCTATCGACTCCCGTCTGCCTTAATGCGTCCAACACAGCTGCTACACGACGGACATGCTCCTCCCAGGTGTTGCTGTGGATGATTACATCATCACGGTATGCTGCCGCATAGGCAGTGTGCGGACGCAGCACTCGGTCCATCAGGCGTTGGAAGATGGTGGGAGCCCCAAACAACCCGAATGGAAGCGTGACGAATTGGTACAACCCGTACAAGAGAAGAGAAAGACCATTTTTTCTTAGACTCCGGAGATAAGAGAATCTGCTAGTAGCCCTTGGTTAAATCCAGTGTTGTAAAAAAACGAGCAGTACCCAGCCGGTCCAGGAGTTCGTCGACCCGAGACATAGAGTATGCATCAAACCTTGACACCTTGTTCACCTTACGTTAATCCACACATAAATGCACTGTCCTGTCCTTCTTGGACTACAAGAACAATTGGGCTACTGCATGTGCAGTGGGACTCTTCTATTACTCACATTTCCAACGTTGCCGCTTATTCATCCTGAACTATTTTGCGTTCATATTCAGGTGACCTATAGGGCCTAGTATGTGTCGTTACCCCAGGGTGTGTCTCTGTCTTATGCTCAATGAGGGTTGTATGCCCGGACAGAGAGAAGAACACACCTGCAAACTCTGCCTCCAATCTCTGCACATCTGCTTTCTGTGGTGGTGAGAGGTGGTCATTAAGGGGGAGTGAGGCAGGATTAGCATTTCTTGGTACCTCAGATCTCAATTCATCCTTCTCTTTAATTGCAGACACAAGAGACACAGGCTCAGCCTCACGCCATAATTTCAGGAGTTTAAGGTGGTAGATCTGCAGAGTTCCGCGTCTGTCCAAGCGCGGAACCTCCACGAAGGACCCTTGCTACTTGGCCAGTAATTTAGAGCTGGACGTTGGGAGTAATACAAGCACCTTTCAGTGTAAATTGCTGCAGCCCAGTCCCTCTGTCATACAGGTGTTTCTGACGCTGCTGGGCCTGGAGCAAATGCTCCCGTGATAAGTGACCCAATGTGTGGAGTTTTTCTCTCACGTCCAACACATATTGTATTTCATTTTTATTGGGACTTGGACCTTCCTCCCAGTTTTCCCTTAACAGGTTGAAGACCCCCGGCAGTTTCCTACCCTACAGTAGTTCAAAAGGAGAAATTTTTGTGGAGGCTCAGGGAACCTCCCGCATTGCAAATAACAGAGGGTAAAGGCAGTGATCCCAATTACGTTCATCCTCACTAATAAACTTACGAATTATGTTTTTCTAAGTCTTATTCAGAATCTCCACCAGCCCATCAGTTTGTGGGTGGTAGACACTGGTCCGAATAGATTTGATCCCCAATAGTTCCTTAAGGGTGCAGAGATGGTGAGTAGTGGCACTGCTTCGAGGTTATTGGGTTATGATGAGCCGCCTGGAATACCATTTCCCGATGGCATTTGGGTAGTAATAATTGCTTGTTTTTGGTCCCCGTCTGAGTGTTATGGCTCACTCGGGATAATCTATCTCTGACAATAATAAAGTGCGTGCTACGCCAGGGTGCGGTGGAGAGGCACACCCGCCTGTTGCTCCATTGCTGACCCGAGAAGCGGCCACCTCAACAACTCCCCATACTCCTCTGCCTGGGCCTGCAACCAGTCCAACCGGTCCCTGTGCAGGGACACTATTTCCCGCAGCAGCTGAAGGAGCTCATCCATCGAACCGCCACCTTGTCTCTACCCACTGGGTGCCGCTGTGACAAGCTCGTTGTTCGGAAGGGTTTGTTTAGAGACTCCAGCACACAAATAGAGGTGTGTTTGTAGGCTTTATTGCCGCTCATTCACACAGACACTGTCGGTGTCCTCCTTTTGCTGTCATTCCTCCCCTCCAGCAGCTTCCCTGCAAGATATATAGTAGTTGTGATCAATCACAATGCGCTACACCAGTGATTAATCAGCAGCAGTCCCTCCCCTGAATTATATTTCTCACACAACCCTTACCTACCATGCTAACCACCCACCACACTGCTTATCTGGTTTTTGATTTTTTTAAATTTTTGTTTTTGTTTTAAGTCAGTAAAACAAAATAACCACAACGTATATTTGTTACTTTGCATTGGTTTAAAAACGAAATAACCAAAGAATGAAGGGTGCACAGATTTTATTCCTATAGTTTTTATAATTTTTGGTCCTATGATGCCTGGTGTGGGACCAAGACTGACCTTTGTATTTTCAGTTCACATTCTAATCAAGATTATTTGCATCATCATTATTTTGATAATCATTTTTAACTCAAATTAAACAATATAAAACCCCATATTTTTATGCTTTCATTTGTTTCCTCTCTCCCTCTCTCAAGCACCCCCTGTAGTGCCATTGCGTACCTCCGTTTGAGAAACACTGGTTTAGTATACCGGTAGTTTTTGTTGTTGTTTTAGGTATTTTTACTGTTGTTTAGTATATTTCTCTCATACTTTGTCTTTTGGGTCTTGTTTTCTTTTCATCTCATTTAAATCAAATCAAATATACTCAAACTTTATTTGTATAACACATTTCATGCACGAGGCAACTCAATGTGCTTCACAGTCAAAAACAAGTCATCCCAACAATGACTTGCAAACTGAAAATACAATATACAAATTCAGAATAAAAGCTCAACATGACCATAAACATGATCCACATGAAGATGATCACACAACACATGCACACAAATAAACACACACTGAAAGGCAACAACATTTAACTATGAAAACAGAAAGCAGCCTCCCTTGCTTTGGAATGTATTTGTGGAACAGTTAAAAGGCCACTACCGGTAGACTTAAGAGTTCTATCTGGTAACTCATTAACACATCTCTCATGTATTGAGGAACAAGGTCATTCATTGCCTTGTAAACAAGTATTAAAATCTTAAAATCAATCCTACCTTGTACTGGAAGGATCTGAGGACAGGAGTGATGTGTTCAAACTTTTTACTTCTAGTCAGGACTCAAGCAGCAGCATTTTGAATAAGCTGTAATCGTTGAACTATTACAGTAATCTACTTGAATTAAATGCATGAACAATTTTTCCTGCATCGGATGTTGACAGAATGTCTCTAATTTTTTATGTTTTTCAGATGATAAAATGAAGATTTTGTGATTTCATTGATGTGGCTTTTAAATCGTTGTCCAGTATTACTTCAAGGTTTTTTGCTTGATTGTTTGTGTTTCAAGAGATTATATTGAGATGAGCGGCAACTTTTTGTCTTTGAGTTTTTGGACTCAAAATAATAATTTCTGTTATGTCTCTGTTGAGCTGAAAAAAATGTTCTGACATCCAAGTGTTTAAGTCATTAGGACATTGAGTAAGGGAGTTTATGGCCAGTGGAAGTGGGAGCATGTAGAGGTTAAATAACAGCGGTCCAGGAATGGAACCTTGAGGCACTCCTTACTGAACACTCACGTTATTGAACTGATACATTGTTAGAGTCTGTTTACGTGGATATCATTTAAAACTTTGAGTAGAGCTGTCTCTGTGGTATGGAAGGATCTGAAACCTGACTGATAAATGTTTGGAATATTATTGGTGGTAAAGTTACTGCTGAGCTGACCGTAAAATGATTTTTCAAGTATTTTACTGAGAAATGGTAAGTTGGAGATGGGTCTATAATTGGCAGTAACTGTTGGATCAAGATTATATGTTTTTATACGAGGTTTGACGACAGCTGTTTTTAGAGATGAGGGGAAGATACCATAATGAAAGGAGCAATTTATAATTTGTAACACCTCAGGAGCTAAACAGCTAAAAACATTTTTTTAAAGTTTGTTGGGGATGGGATCTAAGCAGTGAACCAAAGTCCCCAAGGTGAGCTTATTGCAGTTGTATATGCTTGAAAAAACAGCAGCTATTCCACCTCCCCTCTTATTATCTTGAGTGCTATGAATAAAATTAAAGTTGGGGGGTGAGATCTCAATGAGTGTTACTGAACCATTTGTATCCATGTTTCAGTCAGTAAAGCTATGTCAATATTGTGAATGTTTATAAGATTGTGGACCAGAAAAGATTTATTGGCCAGTGATCTGACATTTAGTAGCATCATTTTTACTGTTCTTTGCAATAAGGGTTGTTGGGGGGTCATGATTGCAGTCCGAACCATTACTAAGTTGTGAAAGTCCCTGCGTACAAGAGGGAAATCATGAGGTTTGTGTCTGTGAGTAAATGTTACAGGAATTTGTGTAACAGTGTTGCTGGTATGGAACAGACTCACCAAACATCAGGTATGCTACGCCTTCTTAGAGAATAAAACCAGATCCATGTTCATGGCAAGGAGCCGTGATCCTCGGACATTTGGGTGTATTCCATAGTGTCGTAAGAGTTAGGGATGGTTCAATAAATTATCTACAAATTTAGTGCTAAGTGAGCAGCAGTGTATTTTGAGCAATGTGTGGAGCTGGCGAACACGACTGAACTTAATCAGTTTTTGTTCTCTATTGGCATTTTTTGTTCTTGTTTTATGTATTTTTGTTGTTTTGTGTGGTTTTAGAAGTCATTTTGTCTGTTTCTATTGCCACTTTTTTGTACCTTTCTCTTATTTTTTGTGTTTTTGTTATTATGTAGTTTTGGTTTCATGATATTTTATTCTTTCTTTTCTGTGTTTTTGTTGACATTTTTGTATTTTTGTTGTAGTTTGTTGTTTTTTTTTGTATCATTTAGTATATTTTTCTCTTATTTTGTCTCTTTTTGTTGCCATTTAGTTTGTCTTTCAAGTCTACTTACTATTATTTTGTGTGGTTTTGTTGTTATCTTGTATATTTTACTGCCATTGATTTTTGGGATCAATTTGCTTTTGGAGTTCACACAAAATTAGTCCACAGGCAGCCAGACATTGTATTTATACTTTGGGTTGGGATTTTGTCCAAACATGTTTTATTTTTAATAGTAAAGCTATTACCAAATTTTCTCAACCTAATGTCGTACCGCAGTATACAGTAGGTCGCTCTTGAATTACTTTTGTATTTGTGCAGAAACAACACCTAAATAAGTCTCACCTGTGTTTAAGTGTCATGTTTGAATGTCGATGTGGTATTTTGGTTACTTCATGCCTTTTAATATTTTCTGGCTACGACATTCAAACAGCTCATTTACATTTCACTCCATAGATGGTGCTGCTGGCCTAAAAAACTGCATATAAGCTGCGTTATGTTTATAATAGAAAAAGGTTGTGACTTATACTTCTTAAACCCTGGCAGAATCCAACCTTTCGGCTGTTGTTTTCTGACCAAATGACTAATCTTTTTTGCCAGTAGGTGGCAGTGTGTGGTGACTCTGGTGTCTGTGTGTGTTCTTCAGGGCCGTGACCCGTCCCGTTCTCATCCTGCTGCCCGTCCTGGGTCTGACCTGGCTCTGTGGAGTTCTGGTCCACCTCTCTGTCGTCGTGGCGTACATCTTCATCGCTCTCAACGCCTTCCAGGTGATTCTCCCTGTTTGCAATGAACCCATAATGTGGCGGTTCTGGGTAAAGTTTAACATGATATGTAGGTCTTGAGACGTTGTTGTGGCTGTCACTTACATCATGGCTCTCGTGGGAGTGAATTAAAGTGACATCATCCAATCTAATGAATATACTTAAGATGATCGCTCTACAGCTGAGCGATAAAGTGAAGTGAAGAAAAGAAAGCCGATAACAGTTTTTCTGATAGAAAGTGACAGCAAGAAGTGCCATTGGTAAAAAAAAAAATAAAAAAAAAAACTCTGTGGAAGACAAGACTAGTGTAAGTTTTGACATTGGCACTGGGGCCCATGAAAGGAGGAAGAAAAAAAAAAGCTTAAGTGCATTAAAGGGGAGGTATGATGAAAAAAATCACTTTATAATGGTTTTGCTACAGAGATATTCATCATTTTAGCCTCATTCAAAGTTGAAAAAAAATATGTTTCCTCCCTCCCTTGTTATTCCACATTTTGTAAAAAGTCATCTTTAAACGGGCGAGTTGGATTTTGCACGCGTTGGCAGGTGATGTCACCTAACACGCCTCCGAGAATGTGAGCTCCTCCTTCTCCAACTATCTAACAGCTACAACATCACTGTGGTTTAATATAGAATATATATTGTACTTTATTGCCATATATGTAAATACAAACTGCACTACTGGGCGCCCAAACTGCACTAATTTTTCTGCTGCCCATCGTGTTGGGAGTCACTGCTTGGAGCCACAAACCCATTGTTTACACACATCAGCTGTTAGCACTCCTTGCTAATGCTACACGAGCCTATGCAGCGACACCCGGTGTAGAGTAAGGAGGAAACAATGGGGATGTTTACGGATTCGTGGCTCACAGCGCTAACAACGGACTCGGTCGTGGAATTGGACGGCTTCCAACTTTTATGCGATGACGGAGAGCGGAAAGCGGAGAGGAGAGAGTCTGGCTGTGTTTGTGTGCTGAAAGGAGGAGCTGCTGCTGCTGCTGTGCTCCTGCAGCAACACGCACACACTTTTCCGACTCAAAATCACTGCACGTTGTTTGATTGCGTCATTGTGTCACACGCTACTATTCGACCTTGCTTTTAACTCACTAAACCAAAGGTCGAATGTGGCTTTTTATGCAATATTCGGCCGAATATATTTGGCCACCAAATATTCGGTGCATCCCTAATTTCTGTGTAAACTTTTCCTGCCAGGTTTTATGGCACAACTGCGCACATCGACAACGTCAACAGCAAACCTTCAAACGACATCCATTTAGTCCACAGAAGCAGCCGCAGCTTTTAGCCCTACATGATATTCTCAACAACAGGAGGAAACATTTGCTATTCAAAGGTTTTTTTTTAAATTAGAAATAGCTAAACCAAAAACAGGACGTTATCCCTATGGGTGTAATCATTTTACAAACCTGGAAACAAGTCACATTCAAATCTGTTTCAGCCCAAAGTAGTGCTTTAGTTTAATGTGGGGGAAATAGCAGCAACATATTAGAAAAAAATTATAATAATTGCAAATAAATAAAAAAGCATAACTCGTTCATTCTTGAAACAGAGAACTTAGTTCCAAATGCATTAGTTATGAACTATGAACTGAAGTAGTTCATTTTAAAATGTGTGAGCAGAACTTTTGAACTAATTCATCTATGGGAAATGAACTTTCTCAACACTGCTGCTGGTGGTTATTTAGGGTGAGTGGACACTAAAGTCTGTAAAATGTTGCTGGATTTGATGCTTTCTGGGGAGAAAAGTCACTTGGGGGTCAATAGTCTAAAAAGTCTCTAAATTCAGCGACAAAGTAGCTACCTTGGCATCACTGGGCCAGCAGGGGGTAAAATTACCCTGAACTGTAGAGTTCCTGGAGCTCTGAAGTGAAACCCAGCTGCTGACACCTCATTGGTGGAAACGACATAGGGGCTGTAGATGTTTCCTTCAGGTCTTTGTGGGTATAAGACGAAGATGAAGACAGGCTGTGCTCAGCGTCACACTCCTCCTACTGTAGCCTTATCTGCTTCCAGCTGTAAATCTGAGTTAACTAGCAGCTCCGAGGGGTCACCCAGGGGACGGCTCATTGTGATTAATTAAAAAAGAGAGAGGAAGAGGAGCCGGAGGGATGAAGAAGGCTCAGATCGGCAGGGGGAGAGTGTGAGTCGCTGTGAGAGAGGAAGTGAGCGCCGCCTTATCAGGGGAGGAGAGATGGAGGGAGATGTGGCCTGACCTGTCGTTCAAAGCACCGACTGCCACCTCCCACACACACACACACACACACACACATGCAATTATCAACATAAGTACCAGAAAAACACACACAATGTAGACCTATTGAGGAAAAACTACACATGTTCAAGTTTCACATTTCATTTTTTTCAAATAAAATCCATTCAGTGGCCACGGTTACATGATGTTTTTAATTCGGACTTAAATCATTCCAAATTAAAGTGTTCCTGTTTACATGGAAATGGTAATTCCCGCACTGAGGTTTACATGGAAAACCGTTATTTCGGCTTTGCTTAATTCCACTTTAGGTCTGTGAGACTCTGATTGGACAGGGGGTGAACATTATGTATGACGTCTATCAGGAAAAACACACAACAAACCTTTTACTGTCAGTTATAACACAGAACACCACACATGAGAACTGTTTTCACCTTTATTTTGATTATAGTTTTGAAGTAGCAGCTCAACAATAACACGGTTTCAGTTTGGACAGCTGAGCGGAAGGAAATATTTGCTCCCTGGTAAAGATAGTAGCTCTAACAACTGGTAAAATGATGAACTGGTGATATTACAGCCTGTACATGCAGTACGGGGATGCATTTACTCCGCCTCCAGGTTCTAGAGCCAGCTGTCCGGTGAAGCCTGTAACGTTTACCAAGGCCTGTGTGTATTAAGTCTGTGTGAAAGTCTGCATGTTTATGCCTTCATCCATCCACTCTTTTCATTATATCCATGTCTTTTAAGGCTCTTATTAAATAGTCTAGGCTGGAGTACGAGCCGCCGCCATCTTGGATTATGTCGTCACCAGCGCGTCATCGGCGCAAGTCGCACAAGTGCAAAACGATCTGAATTCACTTAAAGTGGCTTTAACCAAGTTAAGTGTTTACAAGAAAGAGTAATTATCTAATTTGGAATTAAAATAGGAATAAACCAGCCACCTAATTCCGATTTAAATTTAATTCAGAATTAAATTAGCATTAGGAATTAACTGTTTACAAGGTCAGGTTAAAGAGGAATTCACTTTTATTCCACTTTAAAGAGAAATTAAAGCTCCCATGTAAATGTGTCCAGTGACCACAGTCACCAAAATTCCAGAACTCTTTTCTCAGTTACTAGTTCACCACCTCCAAAACACTAAACATGTACATCACAGTTTTCAAATGCTAACACACTAAGTTCAAAACAGTTAAAAAAAAGATCAAAACAGAGTGGTGGAGAAAAAACATAGGGAATGTTTGCTGTAGCCACATTGAAATATATTGAAAATTGTATAAAAATATTGATGCTAAAAATCAATAAAACAAGGATGTAATTCCAAACACAGCTGAGTGTAGTTGTAGCTGAAAAGTGATTCAGGTGATCTGTGTTTGGCCTGATTAGAAATAAAAGAGCAGCGGGTGAGGTTTTAGAGAGAGAGGAGCGACCAGAAGAGGACGACAAAGAGCTGAGACCATATTTAGATTTCTGCGATTCTGCATTTTTCTGTTTACAGTAACCTGAAGTACAAATGTTCTTGGTTACTGTAAATTACTGCATTCCTGATTTAGTCTTGTCATATGCTATATTACAGTATATAGAATCATTTAGAACTATCAAAGTGCGAAAATCTTATTTTACAATAAAATACTGATTTACCTGACAAAAAATTCAAACTTAAAGGTCCCTATTTTTCACCCATCCCCATTTCTTCCAAGAACCCCAAAAACATAGTATTTGAAGTTTATTTTCCCTGTTTTGCAGAGTTTTAGCCTCTGAAAAGTCACTTTCTGAGCAACTCTACACAAACAGGCTGATTTGTGGCCTACTTATGCATATTCACGTCAGTGTCCCGTCTACAGACGGCTACGACATTCCATCTAAAGACGGGACTCTGACTTCCTCCTTCCCGCACGGTGACGTAGGGCCAGAGGACGGCCCGCCCTCCTCCCACCCACTCCGTAGCTGAGCTCATGCTGCTTTATAAACACGAGACAGAGTGTGGGGGCGGGGCGTTTACCGGTACATACATAGACTGTAGAAAATACATACATAGCACTGCACGAACGATGCTGAAATGCTCATCTTTGTGGGCGTGTCTGTTTACATGTCAATCACGACAGAGAGCTTCCTGGAGGTGCGGCTTCTCCAGCTCAGTGCCGCGTCAGATTCATTATTAAAGTGGGAACGCGTCATCAAATTGAAGCACGGTGTTGGGGCTCGCCCTGCAGTAAGAAAGAAGCAAATCACCCTCTAACTAACGATTGATGGAATTAATGAGAAAAACAATTTGGGCATGTGTATGAAGCCCATATAGTACTTTTATTATGTTTAAAGCACAGAAAAGTCGGTTTAGCTTAACATGGGCCCTTTAAAGATCAGATGTATTTTATATAATGCTCTTTGTTGCTAGTACTGTGTAGTTCAGTGTGCTCAAAGTTTCCAAAGTGAGATTATTTGTTAGTGTTGTGGTTGAATGAGCTTCATTTGAAACGTGTATGAAGTGTTTAGTTGGTGAGAAACACTTGAGGATGAGACTAACTGTTGAGCTGAGATCATGATGGACATGCAGACTGTGTTAAGAGTTCTGAACATGTGACTTCAGTTTGGACCAATGCTTGCTAGCAATCGTAAAAAGAACTGTAATGATGAACGTTGGGGTGCCAGAACAATCACTGAATCTGATGAAATCTAATTAATACTGATTCACAAAATGTAACACATCAAGTGTAATGTCTACACTGTGTGTGTGTGTGTCCTCCCACAGGGCCTGTACATCTTCTTAGTGTACGCCGTGTACAACAGTGAGGTGAGGATGCATTGTGTTTGTGTGTGTTTTTACTGCATGTGTGTAAAGCTGCTTCTCCTTCAGGTGAGGAACGCCATAAAGAGGATCAAAGAGAAGAGGAAGGCCTTATCTTTCACGGTAAATGTGTGTGTTTGTAGGAATATGGGACCATTATTGTAAGAAAACTCTTTGTGTGCGCAATACAATCCGTGTATCTGTACCTTGATCCGTGTGTGTGTTTCAATCCGAGTGTGTAGAAAACTCGTAACTCCTGCAATAGCGTTAGAAACCACCAGTTGTCGCTGGTACCAACTCGAATTGGAGGCAAACTTCATAATATATATCCTTTTTTATAACTTATTTTGTATACGTTACCCAGATAAGCAGCGTTTTTTTCTTTTTTTTTAATTCAAAATCTTAATGCCGAAATCTTGTTCTTGTTGTGAGAAATTTGGATATTCACGGTGAAATTAGAGCGAGAGCATAAGGACGTCACATTCTGAGTGAACAGTATGGCGCCGTTATTGTAACAAAACTATGTGTGTGCGTAATACAAAATGTGTGTCTGAACCTTGATCCGTGTGTGTAGAATAGTAATGTGTAGAAATATTAGTGTGTGCGTAATCCAGTCTGTGTGTCTGTATTAACATCCGTATGCGTGTCATCAAACCGGTACACACCGGGACTTTGCCGGGCAAATGCGATCTGTTACTATTAAGCTTGTAACTCTGCACCTGGTGTCCCTCCACAGGGAAACCAGGTGCCGTGGACTTCAGTTCTGGTCCTGTTCGCTCACTCAGAATGTGACGCTCTGATTTCACCGTGAATATCCAAATTTCTCACAATAAGAACAAGATTTCCCCATTAGGATTTTGAATTTAAAAAAAGAAAAAACAGTTACTCCAGGTAACATATATGACATAAGTTATAAAAAAGGATATATATATAATATGTATATACATATATATTATCGCATTCGCGAAATGTGTTCCATCCATTAGAGTGTTCCCGGTTTGATGTCCCACACATACAGACACAGAGATTGGATTACACAGTCAACTTCGTTTACAAATCCTATTTCTACACATATGGATCAAGGTGCAGACACATAGATTATTATGCACACACAAATAGTTTTGTTACAATAATGGCCCCATATAGGAGCTGACTGTGTGTGTGTGTGTGTGTGTGTGTGTGTGTGTGTGTGTGTGTGTGTGTGTGTGTGTGTGTGTGTGTGTGTGTGTGTGTGTGTGTGTGTGTGTGTGTTTGTGTGTGAGTGCAGAACTGCTCCCAGCCCACCAGCTTCCTGCCCTCTCAGAGACACCCCGTCACCTCATGGAGCAACAGTCCGCCCTCGCCTTCCAGCCCTGAAACCAGCGACACCTCGGGAAGACCAAGCTCCGCCTCCATGTCACTGGTCATCAAGAATGGTACGAATAGTGGGCGGAGTTCCTCATCTCAAGATGACTTTTGGACACATCATGTGATCAGTAAAGCCTGTATCTCTGACGAGTATAGGTCACACCAAAACAAAGACCTACCTCGATCTATGGAATCCAAGCAAACGTTGTGCAGATGTATCCAATCTGCTATTAAAATAAGATTAAACCTAGTAAAGATCTACTCCTGCCCTTTGTCACGGACATATAGGGCTCTATTCTCCCATCTAGACTTAAGCACTTTTTTGCTGCATTTACGCACTTCTCTCATACATGTATTCTCCAGTCTAGGCTGCTGACACGCCCACCGCGCGTAAGTAGAGCAAAAGTGCGTATGTGTGAATGAAGGCGGGCTGAAGGAAACGAGGCGGTGATGTCATTATTTTGGGCTGTCTAGGAATCACAGAACATGGAGTTTTCCCAACACTTGTAAATGTCATTGAAATCCATAAAAATTATAAAGTTCACTTTTAATTTAGTAGTTGATAAACAATATAACAGGTTGATTTGATCAGATTATTGCAGTGTGACTGAGGATTGGCCACATTCTTCTGTCCGAGTCACATTTAAAAACTCTGTCCTTGATCATCATCATCATCATCATCATCATCATCATCATCATCACTATAAAGTGTGACCGAGTTAGACGCGCTGGGGATATGAGGAAATAACACGACCGTCTGGCTTCAAATATAACTAAGTCACTATTTCTATACAATATAATGTTTCACCTTATCGGGGCGCTGCACTTATTTCAGGGTTAGAAGAGCGTAGAAGGAAAAGGACTTACGCACACCGGAGAATGCGTGTAAAGCCAGATTTGAATGGAAACACCCACATTTCAGGGCTGCTCCACCCACAGTGCGTAACTGGGACGAAGGCACGCAGCGACTGACTTAAGTACAGGGGGAGATTAGTGCGCAGCTAAAAACAGCGCCGCTGCACGGCTTTTTGGACTTACGCGCATGTGAGAATAGAGCCCATAAAGAATAGATCTAGTATACCTGTCTTTTGTTTCAGAAGAATAAATAATAGAACTGTTCCTGTCATTTCTGACAGAGAAATAAAGAATAGATCTATTCCCGTCAAATGGAAATGACACTCCGTAATATACACTACAAACTCAATGAGTATATACTGTCTACTATAAGTATGAATAGGATGATGAGTGATCCCACTGAAGTATACTTCCAAAATTCCCAAAATGCATTAGGAACCTTCGATAAAAACCTGAAGCACACTGAGGATAAATATCTCTGTTGATTCTCCACCTTTGAAAGTTCTGAAAGCATTTTAAGTGAGAAAGTGACAAAGTAGACTATCATCATGTGCTCTTTTGATCCATAAAACTCTCGGAAACACATTTAATGCCGACATTTCAGAGATTTTTGGAGTCCCTCTGTTGTGTTACTGACAAAACCTCAGGGTAATTCCAAAAAAACTAGTGGAAGACTAGAAGAGATGCTTTTGTTTTGGAAAGAGGATGTTTGATTTTTAGCTTGAAGCTGGTCCCAGGACAACTTTTAATTTCCGCTCGCAATGCATCATGGGACGGTTGAGTATGACTAATGTGCCCACTATGCAAAATGTCCTCATATAACAGTGGTTCTCAAACGGTGTGCCGCGACAATCATACTGTTGCGGCGATCTGCCTGAGGGCTCCGAGCGCGTAATGCTGAGTGCATGTGTGGCTCCAAGCGCATGCAGGTGGCCAATCATGATTCTCCGTGACACACCTTAACAGGTGAGCACAACTGCACTGATGAGAAAGTCGTTCTATAAACGGTGGGGAAAAGCAGCGTGTCAACCTTTGACTGTGCACATCGAAGCTGAGAACACCAGAAACGTGCACTGCACAAAACGCATGGGAAAAGGACTGAAACCTAAGGGCTACTGATGAGCTCATAACGACTGGACTGTTAAATTGTGAACTCATCATATTATTGCATAATTAATTTGCTCAATCAATTTGCTGAGTTAATTAAGTTGTTTAAATGAAAAGAGGAAAATAGTTTAAAATTTGCTTAAAACCTTGTTTAAGGGCTAAAAAAAAGATAGTATTTAAAATAAAGAAAATTTCTCTTTAATAAAGTTCAGAGCAAAAATATTTAATATATGTATGAAAATAATATATTATAAAAGTATTTCGGTTGAGAAGTTGTTAAATTAAAATTGAAATTGTAATATCTATAATTGATAAACACAAGGAAAATGCTTTCAATGGTTTATAAAAGTAGACCTAGTTTTCTGTTTAATGCCTAATTTTACAGATTACTTACCTGCAATGATTTAGTAAACAAGTTTAAAATGTACTTTTATATTATTAAATGTACTTACCTGAAATTGCTTTGTTTGATGAAAAATGATGAACTTATTTGCATTGTGTTTTGTGTTCAAAAGTTTTTCACCTTTGGATGACATTTACAGCACAGCCTGACAGTTCAAAGATGAGCAGCAGCCATTTTAAATATTATTTCTGAAGAAAGGAAAGATATGATTAAGGGAATTTAAGGATGTTTTGCCTACGATGGGAAAGCTTTTTTTTTATTTTCTTTTGTTTATTTTTGTTGTTCTGTGATTTTCTGTGGTCATGTCGCACATAGCGACCAGTCCTCAATGTTTGGGTTATCTTAGCACGTAGCGACCAGTCCTGAATGTTTGGGTTAGCTTAGCACGTAGCAAACAGGCCCACATGTTTGGGTTAGCTTAGCACGTAGCAAACAGGCCCACATGTTTGGGTTGGCTTAGCACGTAGCAACCAGTCTTGAATGTTTGGGTTAGCTTAGCAGGTAGCAACCAGTCCCACATGTTTGGGTTAGCTTAGCAGGTAGCAACCAGTCCCACATGTTTGGGTCAGCTTAACACGTAGCAAACAGGCCCACATGTTTGTGTTAGCTTAACATGCAGCAACCAGTCCTGCATTTTTGGGTTAGCTTAGCATGTAGCGACCTGTCCCACATGTTTGCATTAGCTTAACACGTAGCAACCAGTCCTGCATGTTTAGGTTAGCTTAGCACGTAGCGACCAGTCCCACATGTTTAGGTTAGCATAGCACGGAGCGACTAGTCTCACATGATTGGGTTAGCTTAGCACGTAGCCACCAGTCCCACATGTTTGAGTTTGCTTAGCACATAGTATTGCTGGCTGAGCAGGGTCAAAGTGTAAAGGGCTGGGGCTGTGTCACTATATCAACAGTTTCCAGTTTTCTAATTGGATTGATTTAGAGTGAAATTGTGTTGCTTTTAGCAAGCGATAATTATCGTGCATCACTAATCACTTGGACTACAGTACATGAGCAAATGTTTGTGTTCTTTCAGAGAGTTTCAGGAAGGAGAGTTTTGTGAGTTTCTCTTTTAAACCGACATCAGGAACTCAGGTGAGCAGCTTCAGGAACACATGCTCTGTTTCTGAATGCCTTTCATCACGTTTGGTGACTCTCGTCTCTGATTGGTCCAAACAGGTGGTGCAGCTGACGGGGTTCAAGCCTTCAGGTAAACACCTTTACACGACCAATCACAACACTCGACTGCCTTTATAAAATGTGGCTTTTGAAGCCATTTAAAGACACAGCGCAGCCCCGCCCCCTCAGTGCCACGCTGAGAGACCGTTGAGTACTGACTAGTTAGCAGTAGCTGACAGGGTAAACTGCTGCTGAGTGACTCCAGTAGTGTTGTTGGTTGTGCTCAGAAGTCAGTCATAAGGTTAACGCAAACACCACTTTGAGCAGAACAGCTGTGAAGCTAGGACCTGGTTTAGACCGGTTCATATTGGTTAATGCTGGTTATACTGGTTTATACCAGTTCATACTGGTTTATACTTATTATATTGGTTTAAACACATTGTACCAGTTTATACTGGTCCGTATAATATATACTGGTTATACTTGTTATAATAGTTTATAGTCATTCATACTGGTTAATACTGGTTTATACTAGTTTATGTTACTTTTTATAAGTTTATACTGGTTATACTTGTTATACTGGTTCATAGTGGTTGTACTGGTTATATGTGTAGATATACCATTTTATAGTGGTGGTTAATACCGGTTCATATTGGTTATACTGGTTAATACTAGTTTATACTGGTTGTACTGGTGTATACTGGTTTATACAGGTTTATACTGGTTATAGACTGGATTATACTGGTTAATACTGGTTCATTGTGGTTGTACTGATTTTACGTGTGTATACGGTTTATACTGGTTAATACCTGTAATATTGGTTAATACTAGTTCATAGTGGTGTATACTGGTTATACTGGTTTATACTGATTTTCTTCTGTAAATCTAACATTAACTCACTCAGTGCCATTGACGAGATAACTCATCATTTCAAATCCAAACGCTCAGTGCCATTGACGAGATAACTCGTTATTTGCGTTTTTTTTCACGAGGATTACAAGAAAACACCCTGGTGGAGGTCCCTCATCAATATCTAAGCTGTGGGGTGATGTAGTGACCAACTGTGCCCTGAAGATGGCAGCAGTACACCTTTCGATGAGAGATTAACCCCTGATGCTACCATTAGCTGGGGCGGAGAAGCAGGAACGGGTCAGATTATGGCGCTACAGAGTGATATTGTGACGTATCCAGCAGCTCACAGCTCCACATACTCACACAGAACATGTGTGGACCTGAGTGGATTATTGATAAAGTTGAGATGGTGAGATAAAACCATCAACTAACACTAACAAACAAAAACACTAACAAAATAATAGGTGACATGTAGGAGGTAGCAGCGCACCTTTGGATGAGACATCAACCATGCTCAGCAGAGCTCAGAGGGGGGAAGGAAAGGCGTTTATGAGACAGAAAATGGCGCTACATACAGAGTTGACGTTCCCAGCAGCGCACACTCGACCAGAGCATGTGTGGAACTCATGGATAGTGTGGCGATGGTGAGATAAAACCATAAAAAAAATGAGGAACGCAGTGACACTCTTCATGTCCGGGAGGAGAAGGAAGTTGCGTGTGTGCAGACTGACGGGAGAGAAAGTTGGAGGAATGCCAAAATACAGTAAGTATTCCATTCAACTCTGACCCATTGCAAATTAAGAATAGTTTTGCCATCAAAAGCCCGGTCTCAGTGTTTGTTTTTTTAGTTTTGTATAAGGAAACAATGTTCAGATGTTAGAGTTGTCACTAAAGCAAAACAATAGCTTTAAAGTCACTGACAGGGTTTTTTTTTTTAAATAGGCTTTTTTCTCAACTTTTTGCTCTGAAACTGAAGATTTGTATAAAACTTGCTCTATTCAACGGCTGATTACAAAAGAACGAAACGAGCCAGAAACGATTTTTTTTTTTTTTTGATGAAAGTAGAGGCTTCAATCTTTCCGGTGTCAGATTTCAGATAGTCATAGTAGAAAATATTCTGTGGGTCTTTAAAATCAGTCAAAATGCTCAAAAACGGCTGGCACTGAGGGGGGTAGAACATCTGAAAATTGCTGGCACTGAATGAGTTAATGAAGGATGGTTGATGACAGTGTCAGAAAGTTCTTGGTGTGTTTTTATTTGTGTGAGTCTTAATGATCCATAATGAGCTTTTTCAACCATCAGCTGATAAACATCACCCAGCAATAATCAGATGTGTGTATGTTATTCATCATCATGTTTATTAATAATTATGTATAGAATGATGGATAATTAGGATGACTGTGTGTGATATCTCTGAGCTGAAATGTGTTTGAACAGACGTTGTATTGAACGCTGTCATCACAGCGTCTCTTTAGTGCCACAAAGAGCCGATGAGACTTCTTCTCCTCTTTAATCGTCTGTTTACCTGTGCAGCATTTGTGCTCTGTGAAAACCGGGCTGTTATCTTTTGTTTGGCATAAATGCACTGATACACACAACAGATGGTCCCCACATTTCCTCAAAGGTCAAGTCCCCGAAGTAGCTGAGAGAAGAAAGTTTGAATTCAGTGTTTAGGTGTCCATGAAGAAGCCTGATGGAGGAGAGGTCCTCATTGTCAACCGCTGGGACAAAGCAGGAGTTCACTCCCTCCATCGGGGAAGAAGACAGCAAAGGCTATTCACGCCGTGCGCCATTAAGCACTCCAACACCTGCTCTCGCTCTCAGCAAGGCTTTCAGCCGCCTGCTGCTTCTGCTTGCCTTTGTGTACACACACACACACGCACACACACACAGGTGTTTTCATTGAATATCATGATTGGAAATCAGAGAACTTCTTACATTCTCATTGCAACATATTTCTCTTCAGATTTCAGCATTGTTGTTAGTTTTTTTTTTTTTTTTTTTTTAATAATGAAGACCACAGTGTAACACTCTGATATTTCAGGTTTAGGTGAAACAAGACTAATATGATCAATCATAGCTTCTGCTCAGCAATGGTTGGGGCCAGGCAAGTTTTAGGCAAAAACAGAAACGCTGAATGAACTGAGGCTTGAATTCACAATCTTCCACACTATGGAACGACCTCTATGTCACTGAGCTAATTAGCAAATGGAAATGTCACCTGTAGCTTCACTAATTCACTAATCCAGTCACCTGTGTGCAAGGCAGCAGCTGTTAGCATTTAAAGGCTGTCAACAATTCAGTTATTAAGACAAAAATCCACAAATACACACATTGCATCTAGACGGCATAAATATATTGGTCATTTGTGTTTAACAATGATTTATTTATTGAAAAACTGATGTTTAAAAATAACATTTTTGTATTGACTCCAATTGTTTGCATTAAAATGATGAAAAAATTGAAGTACTACTACTACTACTACTACTAATAATAATAATAATAATAATAATAATAATAATAATAATAATGGTGCTAGTCAGTGCGGAGCGACTCTGCTCTTGCTCCTTTTCAGAGTGGCGGGGTTCTGCTGGTGCCTATCACCAGTTTTCTTCAGGCGCTAGGCAGGGCTACACTCTGGACAGGGCAGCAGTGGATCGTATTTCACATATAAATATTTTGAACTTATCATGGTTGAATCACATTGATCACAAAAGTGGAAGATCTACAGAGTGAATTTTCTTCTGCTCCTCTCCAAGGACACAATGAACTGTTTGTATGGCTTTGTGTGGCTTTTCGTTGTATCGACTACAACTCATTATATCGTGTGATAATACGTGAATTAGCGGCATCTCCTGACTACGGTGTACATTTTAGGACATCCTCAAGTACTGAGGTATCAGGTATCAGCAAAACCTCTGTCAAATCTAATGGCGTCACTTATCAAAACAAGTGCCATCCTCAGGCTTCAAAATAAAGGTCATCAGACTCGGGCCTTAAAATGTGACATGGTGTTTTATTTTGAAGGAACCGAAAGTACATAAAGTTGAAAAGCAGTTCTTTCCTTTTATTTTTTTAAAGTTAAGATTTATCAACGTATTGTTTGATTCATAAATAAATAGTTAAATGAAACGTTGATATGTCTTAACCTTGATAAATAAATAAATAAAATAACAGCTTTCAACTTACTCTTGTATTCAAAGCAGCACATTGATGACGACATGTTTTACGGTCAGAGGTCGTTGAGTCTGATGACTTTTATTTTGAAGCCTGATTTTACTGATGATTTTAATTGATTTTACTGATGATTTTAATTGATTTTACTGGTGATTTTAATTGATTTTACTGATGATTTTAATTGATTTCACTGATGAATTTAATTGATTTTACTGATGATTTTAAATGTTCTTATTGATTTTAAACAATTGAATGTTTTATCATGTAAAGTACATTGAGTTGCCTTGAGTATGAAATGCGCTATACAAATAAATTTGCCTTGCTTTGCCTAAAATGTACACCGTACCTGAGTCCTCACTGCAACAGTTACGCATCACAGATGGAGACGGTGGGGGTTGACGGACAGCGAAGCACGCAGCAGTTACGCAGCTGAGATGTTACAGAGCAGTTTCGCATTCAGTGGAAAGCCGGTGTTATGTTCAACTTAGACCAGCAAGGGTCGGAAATCTAAGACGAGCAAAAATCGTAACACACTTTCCGCACATTTTTCATGAATTAGAGGGATTGAGAAGGTGTGGATTGCTCAGAGGAATGAGGACGTCCTGTGTACTTGCCTTCAAATGTCATGAAAACAGTTGCACACACACATATACACACACACACACACACACACACACAGGCTAATGCCTCTCACTCTGTGTCACTGCAGGCTGTTGAACTGCAGATGAAGAGGATCCTGCACTCGATTACTGCGCCTCACTTTGAAAGAGCACAACCGAGAGCACGAAGGAACAACAAGGCTTTAAACACACACACGACACACACAGACACACACACACACACACACACACACACACACACACACACTCTTCTTACGCAGCAGCCGAGGTGTTCACCACAGGCCACAGGAATACTTTCAGCCGCTGAGAAGGAGAAACTCTCTCTGAAGCGAAGGTGACTTGAGCAGGAAATGAAAGGCTGTGCGGTGAGAACGCGTTGACTGATGCTCAGGTGATGAACTCGTACTCACGCGTTCCTCACAACGCTCCATAAGCATTCCCGGGATCACAGTCCTGTGGTTTTCCCTGAGATTCCGCCACAGACGGCTCGGCTGTGGTTACCCTGAGCTGTTAGCGATATAGTTTGCAGTCAGACTCCTGAATGAGGAGCCTGAAAGCAACACGACAGCAAGAGGGCCGACCCTCTGTGATGTTAGCATTAGCATTAGCATTAGCAATGACAGTTTACGGTTGATGTCAGATGTTTTAACTGCTTCTTCTTCTTCTCATTACTTTGCTGGGTGATGCATGTAGAGATTGTCTCTAATGCAAATTTAAATCAGACAATATTGTTGATATGGATGTAGCTTTAGCTTAAAGCTGATATCCAGAGTTTCTGAGAAATCTATGTTTATGTATTATTTGTTTTGAAATGCAAAAAAATACCTAACTAGTCTTTTTTTATGGTCTACTGCCAGTGGTCATTCATATACATTAATGTATATAAGTCCCACCTTCGTCCATAGATTCCTATATAAATGCAAGAAAGTGCCGACCTCGTCCAGCCAATAGGCTTTGACTTCCTAGAGAGGGCCACTGTCAATCAAAGTGAATGCGCGTGCACCGTCACAACAGCAAAAGGGTATCACTGAGCAGCATAGCGTCATGGAGGAACGTTCCAAAACTCCAGTTACCCATTCCACGATTGTCAAGGTATAAAGCTTCTACTAAAAAGAAAAGAATAGTCCGGGTTCAAACAAAGCTTGTGGATAAACGTCTTTGTGACCGCAACATCATTTATCTCGGAGCTGCTTTTCAAAGTGGGAGGGACATTTCTCATGGACAGGTAATAAACATGTTTTAATCAGAATGTATGGCACTCGAACAATAAATTTGTAAATAATAAATAAAATAAAAGGTGTAGCTTCTGGTAGATTGGCAGAGGCAGGGGAGGAAGTTGAACTGTTGAGGGCGGGACATCAAACCGTTCTCTCAGAAAATCCGGATAGCAGCTTTAAAGATATTTTCCTCAAGGTTGGAGAACCTCTAATCTCCTCCAGCATCTCCAACAGCAGCATATGCTACAAATATGAAGAATGTGTTCATCTGCTGCTGAAACCCAGAGTGTAACGTCTGTCCAGGCTCCTGCTCCCAAACAAACCACGCTACGCAACTCACTCACATGTGCTGTCCCTCAGAGAGCGACACTGTCAAATCCTTCAAAATAAAGCTAGGACTTTATTCCAGCTTGGTGAAACATGGCTTTAGATGTTCCTTTTTTTTGTGGACATTTTTTTTTACCACAGCAACAACAAGGACGCCTGCCCTCTAATGCAGCTCCTTTCAAAATAAAAGCATGACAGAAGGTATCGGTGTAACTTTTATTGATCTCACAGTGATGGTTGACTGATGAACTGACCTGCACGGGGCTGTTCTTTACGAGAGAACCTGAATGCCTCACCAGAGATTTACATGATTTCCATAACTGTTGCAACTTATAATGACTGATTGGATAAAATCTGTATATATACTTGTATAGCTATGATTTACTTTGAAAAGGAGAGTATTGTTGTTGGACATATTTGTAAATTTAATAATGTTATGTTTGCTTTTCTAAAGGAGAACAAACTTCAGTCATTGTTTTCACAGAAGAAAGTGAGTCATGAATTATGAATGATATAAATCCCCACAGCTTAGTGCCAATATGGGCAACATGCGGCCCTCAGGCTAATTTAGTGCGGCCCCAAAGTAAACGCACAGAAGTACAAAAAGAATAGAAAAATACATAACAATGCACAAACTTACTCCAAATTCACCACAAGACGATGACAAAGAAGTTTGTCATTTTGTATATTTTTCTCTCATTTTCTGTGTGCTTGTTTTGTGATTTTTTTTTATTCATTTTGTGATATATTTTTTTTCTTTCTTGTAATTTTGTATGTTTTTGGAGTCCTTTAGCATATTTTTATTGTCACTTTGTTCATATTTTTGTCATTTTGTGAAATTCTGTTGACATTTTGTAAAGTTTTTTCACTCATTTAGTGAGTTTTTTTTTTTGTTCTTGTTTTGTGTGTTTTTGTAGTCATTTTGCATATTCTATTATTGTCATTTTGTACATCTTTCTCTCATTTTATGTGTTGTTTTGTATATATTTTTTTTTTTGTTTTGTGTTTTTTTTTTCTGCCATTCTGTGAGTTTCGTTGTCATTTAGTATATTTTTCTCTTATTTAGTAATTTTTTGTTGTTTAGTGGGTTTTGGGATTTTAAAGTCATTTTGTGCATGTACTACATGTCTAGATGATGAGACATGGTGCGTCTTCATATCACTGGACGTCTCAGGCCTGCTCGTCCTGAGACGTGGACCAACAGACCAGCCGTCCTCCAGGAAGTGTCACTGTCACGTCAACTCACTGTGAGACGTTCAATGACACTGTGTAAAACAGAACTTTCTCCAATCAAACACAAAGATTCTACACTGCTGCATGAACCAATCCTACAGATCATTAAACCTTTGCGTCTCGGACCATGACAAATTCCTGAAAATGGGAAAAATACAAACCCTCGTGCTGAACCAGGATCAGTGTGAGGCCATTTTACATGGTGTTTCACTTCAACTGGTGATCATGTTGTCCTGTGACTGCTGTGTGTACTTTTAGTCTCTTTACTCATGTGACTTGTTGACTAAGAAGGTTCTCATGGCTCGTCTTTAAACCCTGTCAGTAAAACCTTGTGTGGAACCAGGACATTCATTACACCGGTAGGATTAGAACAGTTTTCCACATCTTTGTTCTCACCTGAACAAGTCATTGTGTTTGGAAATAATTGGGGACAAAGAAGTCACAGGTGTTGCACGTCTGATGGTTACCTGTGGTGTTTGATGATCTCCTGACGCTCCTTCAAAAGCAGGAATAAGGAGCATCATAGTGCTGTGTAATAATGGGACTCTCACCATCACTTAAAGACCAGAGGACTTCCTTAAAATAGGAAAAATGCAAAAATAGTAACAGTTCAACAAGTGATCATGTTATCCTGTGACTAATTGAAAGGATTGCATTTAATGTGAACCTTTTGTTTCATCATTTAAAAAAATAGATCTCAGATGTGACCACCGTCAAATCTGAGCGTAGATCAGTTTAACCGTTACACCGGCTCTGGTATTTCTGACCCGTTTGTGATTCATTGGGGTTTTTTTGTGTTACTTTTGCAGCACTGCTGGGTAAATCAGAGTTCTGTGTACCTGCACAGTGTCTCACTTTCACTCCTGATCATGTTAACTGATGACGGAGCAGGTGATCATAATGAAACCCGAGCTGTTGTAATACAGAGACTTTTATCAAAGGGGCGGGGCCACAAAAACTTTGACAGTATCTGAGAGTCACATGATCAGCATTAGAAGTTTTTGTTGGGCTTTTTTTTTATTTTAGTTTATTGCTGTGCATTATTGTCAACTAATAATTTGTTTTTATCATAATTTTCTGTTTTTGTAGTTTTAGATTTTTTTAATTTGGGTGTTTTTGTTGTCCTTTATTTAGTTTTTTTTTGTGTTGTCACTTTGTTTTTGCTTTTTTGTTTAATGTTGTGCATTATTGTTTGCATTTTATGTGTTTTTGTTGTCATTTTGTGTGTTTGAAGCACTTTTGTATGTTTTCTCTCATTTTTTTGTATTTCTATTGTTATTTTTGCGTGTTTTTCTGTCGTTTTGTACATTTACTTTAGAGGGTGCAGTGAATTCAGCCGTGCCTAGGCTCACAGCATGCAGCCCATTACATTTAAAATGACCACCAGTTTACCCGTTACACCAGTGCATCCTCTAAAGACTGATGCTCCTCCTGTTTTTTTTTTCTTAGCTCTGCAGAATAATGTGATTTTTTTTTTTTTTTTTTTTTTACCTGAAGTGTTCAGAACTTAAGTCTGGAAAGAATATCTCTGTTCTGGTGAACATTGGAGTCACGTTGAAGGCCTTTCTGTGTTTAGTGGCTTTAGAGACTCGGCGAGCTCCGTGCAGAGGTAGTGGACACACAGGCAGAGCTTTGCTTGTTGTTTTTATTGGTTTGATGCTCTCACAACAAAATATATTCAAAGAAAAAACAAAGTGTTTTGCTCCCGTTGTGTTGGACGGGAGAAAAGCTCGAGTTTAAAGACAGGATGGACCGTCTAAGCAGAAGACAACCAAAGGAAAGCAGTAACAGAGACTCAGATTCACAACAAAGCGACTGGGCAGATACTCACTTCACAACATAAATACACTGTACAGAGCGTGTGTGTGTGTGTGTGTGTTCAGGCAGTCGTTGGGTTAAGGCAGGCGGACTGTGATTGTCTACGATAAACCTTAAAGTGGAAACTCCTCCACATCTGTGGACGAGCGAGGAATGATTTAAAGTCACTGAGAGTCACGTATTACCTTTAACGACCATGTTTTCCATCACACAGGACAGATTTAAGACACTGATTGTAACGCCGAACGTCAGGCTTTTATCACCAAGGGAACAGTTGCTATGGCTACCGCTGCTCTCAGCTTTCATTGTGAAAAAAAAAAAAAAAAATCTACTTGTACTAATGGATAAAAAAAAAACCATCACAATGCAAGAAGGAAAGTCAACGAGCAGCCAATGCATCAACTTTAAAAGTAAGGATGGAACTGTCTTTCAATGAATCGTACAAATATCAGTTGTTATGTACCCGCCTAAGCAGACATGGGCAACACATGACATCATAAACACACAAAACGACAAGAATAACTCATGAAACGAGAGAAAAATAAAACTAAATGAAAAACAACAACAAAAATACACAAAATGGGCAAGAAATGTATAGAAAATATTACCAAGAACACACGAGCAACAACAATACACAAAACAATGAAAACACACAAAATGATGGAAAGATAAACTGAATGACTCAAAAATGGGAGAAGCATTACAAAATGATACCAAGAAAACATAAACAACACAAATACACAAAACAACAAAAACACACAAAAACACAAAACAACAAAAACACACAAATACACAAAACAACAAAAACACACAAAATGAGGAACATTAACTGAATGACACAAAAGACAAATTAAACGACAACAAAAAATGGGAGAGAAATAAAAAACTAAAGGATGACATAAATACCCAGTATGTGAGAAAACGCACAAAATAAACAAAGAAATATACAAAATAATACACACAAACTATAACAAAAATACACAAAACGACAACAGAAACATACAAAATAAGAGAAAAATAAACTGAATGACACAAAAAACTAAGAAAACAACAACAAAACCACACTAAAAATGATAGAAAAAATTACTAAATGATACCAGAAACACACAAATAACAAAAATACACAAAACAACAACAAAAGCACATAAAATGAGAGAAAAATAAACAGAATGACATAAAAAAAATACACAGACAACAACTAAAATACATAAAATGACATTACAAACATAAACATAATATATACATTTTTGTGTTGCCCATGTCTGTCCTAAAGGGACGTAAATATCTCTAACTGATGTTTCTGTCTTGTGTGCTTGCGTCAAAGTTTTACTAAATTCATGAAAGTGAACACATGACAGTAATACTTAATCATTTCAGCGACAGTTAAAGTTTCTTTAGCAGCATCACTCCAGCACTGGATTAAATCTTTAAAATTAGCTTGTAAAGTTTTGCATTGACCCTTTTCTGGACGCGTGACACTTCTCCCCACGCACAGATAACCTT
Source organism: Gouania willdenowi (assembly GCF_900634775.1). Lineage (NCBI taxonomy): Eukaryota > Metazoa > Chordata > Actinopteri > Blenniiformes > Gobiesocidae > Gouania > Gouania willdenowi. The sequence goes on from NC_041052.1 coordinate 32,834,851, forward strand.
CAATGTGCGTTCTACACAAATATGTAAAATGTAAGTAAGCGCAAAAAATTTGTTTTACCTACTTTTGTAGGACAGTTTTACTCGCTCTTGTGTGAGGATAACGTTTATTAAAGTGCGTCTCTTGGGGATATTCTTCTACATTTTGTGGGTACATCTTTGGAAATCTGTCAAATATTTGTGTAAATTCTCCATATTTTACCGCTTTGATGCCACATTTTTGCTTATTTTTACAATTTTTCTGTTACTACACCAAACATATTTTAACCTATTTTCATCACTTTTTTGTGCCACATTTTTTGGTACTTTTAATGCATTTTTGCTACATTACCTTAATTTCTAACACTTCTCTATCAAATTTTCCACTTTCAAGACATTTTTGGAATTATAAACCCTTTCCACCACTTTTCCCACCAAATGTCGCATTTGTTGACCAATTATTGTCACTTTGAACCACTGTCAGTTTCTGGCCACTTTAATTTGCAACTTTCAACCGATTTCTGTGGTTTTTAAATACCCATTTCACAACCTTTTCAATCATTTTTGGCCAATTTTAACCCTTTTATTTCTGATTAAAACAATGATTTACATCTTTAAGATGATATATACTATGGTGCAAATAATTATAAACTTCCTGGATAACAGTAGATATTATTCAGATAAATAAATAAATGTGGTTATCACAGATTCATAGAACAATGGACCATCATTTTGCTGACTTTGTAAATGGGCCCCAAAAATCTCTCCCCTTTATTCCCCCTTATAGATAACCCTGTCTCTACATGACTGTTCTTCAATGTTCATGTCTGTGTTCAACCACCTTCAGGTACAGTGGGGGTCACCCGTCTCTAGATCCTTTATTTTGGGGGTCGCGGGCTGAACAATGTTGAGAACCACTGCTTTAAAGAATGCTAACCCTTTCACTTAAAAATGTATTAAAAATATTATTTTGATTTCCAAATATCAAATGTCTTTGAGGGTAAATCTGAGGTCAAATTTGTTTTAATAATCAACAAAGGAATCAATTCAAAGTCACGTGACTTTCATTAAGGTTTGAGCGTCTAAATGTGAATTTAACGTTTCAGAATATAATCTTGAATTCCACAAAAATACTAAGAAATAATAATATAAATCTCTGCTTCTGACATAGAGCTTCTCACAATGTGGGTCGGGAACCAAAAATGTGACTTGGTTTCTGTGAGTCGAGCAAAGGGAACAAAAAAGAAAGAAAAAATGTAAATATTAAGTCAGAAATATACTTTATAAGATAAAATAAAGTTTTCTTATGATAGATATAATCAAACTGGCACTTAGCGCGTTGGATCATTCGCACGTTTGTCATTAAGAAATATAAAATACAAATGAGGTATGCGTCAAATCTCTAATTTGGTGAAGGTGGATAGCTTTTCAAAATAAAACTCAGTTGGACTGATAAAGAGCAACATAAAGTTCACGGTGATAAACATTTAAGTCATGGCGTCGTTTTCGAAAAACGCAGGATGTGGATTTTTGTCCCCGCCCACAAACGGCGCGATACGCTCAAACGTAACATGTTGCTTTGTTTGTTTGTGTGAGTGTGTGTGTGTGTGTTTACAATCTGTCTTCATCTTCCTGTTTACCTCTGAGTCCTTGGTCTGCGTGAATACATAATCTCAGTGTGACAAAGGGACGTCGGATTGAAGGACGAACATTTGTCTGGTCTCCCTTAGAGCGTGTGAATTTAATCTATCACTTTATTCCACACACTGAAGCACTCGTCTGTTTTTTAAGGTTAAAGATTGAATGGAAAAAACAAAGCGGAGCGAGTTTAGTCTGAAGTCAGTTTCACAAAGAAAAAAAGGTGGAACGTGGGAAGGAAAAGACTCTTAAAAATGACTCGTTTTTTACCAACAAACCTTCTGAAAATGAAGCTACAAAACCTGTTGTTCAAAGTGCTCAATGGCCCAGTAAAAAGTCCCATCCCGGGATGTGACGTCAACCTTCCCTGCAGTAGGAGTGGAGACCGTCTGGCTGTGACATCACGGGTACAGGTGAGAACTGGGATGTTGGGGAGTTGGAGGGGGTCAGTGGGGGGTGGATGTGAAATGCTAAAAAACAGGCTAGAAAATCCAGTTTGGGGCGATCACACGATAAAGCTCTACAGATGCGGGAATGCGTGCAGCTCATGCGCACGCCCGCTTGGCGTGCAACATCTCGATGAGCAGGTTGTTGCAGGGCACCTCCCCGCTCAGGTGCATGTAGCACAGGTAGTCCTCAGCCTGCGTGCTGAGCGCGCGCAGCTCCGGCAGCCGCACTACCAGCTGGCTGAACTTCTCCTGGAACTGTGGGTAGGTGGAGAGCGCATACTCCAGCAGGGCCCCGTTCACCTGCTCCTGGACCCCCTCCACGAAGGCCTGGTTCTCCAGCAGCTTCACGTCTGCACACACGGAACGGGAGAGCTCTCAGTTGGTTTCAAACATTAAAGGACAACCCACCACCAATCACTCACGAGCCCCACAAATGGAGCGAGTTGCTGGCTCTCTCAATGTTTTCACACATTTTTATGAAACCCCCAGCCTGGCAATAAGCCACACCCACTTCCTTACTTTTTGTAAGACAGTGGGTATGAGCATGCGGCTGTTTCCGACACCGAGCCAATCAGAGCCGTACGGAGAGAACAGGGTACAGGGCACAAGCGAGCACCACCGGCACGGATCATTTTGAAATTTATAATAAAGTAAATCTAAATTTGTTTTTTTTGTTGTAGTTTTGTTGTTTTTATTGTTGTTCCAGCTTTACTTTAAAGCTAAAAGTTATTTTTTGAATTGATGAAGGTGATATAGGGTTAATAATGCTTGGTATAGGTCCTCCACTAATAAATACTCACAGACACTGTATAAACAATAAATTGAGCATAGCGTAAGTTCAGGCAGGCCGCGGACGTCAAGCCAGCCACACCCTTCAATCAACCAACAGCCCAGATTGGCTCCCTATTGGCCAAAGCATGCAGGATGCACTACTTAAACAGTGTCAGCTGCCTCATACCTCCTCAGCAAGCATATCACAACCCACCCCCACCCCAACTCCTCCAGGTCAGTATTTATCCAACTAACTGGGTGTCATTTCCGGTGTTTGGAATAACGGCGTTTGAAATAACGGCGTTAGGTAACAGTGTTTTTTTTTTTTCAGCAACGGGGTAATCTAATTACTTTTTACGTCGTTACAACACCGTTAACGATACTGAACGTTAAATGCGGTGCATTACATGCATTGATTGAAAAAACTGTTTTCTGAAAGCAGCTGTATTGAGGAGGTGGGTTAAAAACAAGGTGAGAGATTATGATTGGCTAAGGCTGCGTCATGTTTCATGGTAGCCAATCAGAGCCAGTGTTTTTACACACGCGCCACACACACAACCACTACAGATTTGATGAAGCAGCAGAGATGGCGAGCGTGGAGCAGTCCAATGAAAAGTTGGCATTTTTAAGATGGCGATACAAACACTACTTTAAATTAATTATGGTCAAAGGCAAGAACGTACATGTGAAGTGTTCATTATATCCAGGAGAGAAGACTTTGTCGACATCCGTTGTAAGCAACTCAAATTTAATGAAGCACCTCACAACGACACACGCATCTAAAAAATCTGAATTTTTTGACATTTGGCAACTTTTTTTTTTACAGCAACGCAAATAGTTACTTTCCTTGGTAATGAGTTACTTTTATTATAGAGTAATTCAATTACTAACTCAGTTACTTTTTGGAACAAGTAGTGAGTAACTAATTACTTTTTTAAAGTAACGTTCCCAACACAGGTCCTTTTGTTGTCATTAAAGCAGAACTAAGTAACTTTTTCAGCTTCATAAAACCATCTCGTAGTAACTGTGAGGGCAAGTGTTTAGATGCGAGTTTAGAAGTTAAAGGAGACCACATGGACACAGAGATTTAGGACACTCTATCCATGCAACAGCTAATGGATTTTAGCTGTAAAAGAGTACATATTTACTTCGTGATTGACGTAATCAGTAATGTAACTGAGGTAAAGTAACTAATTTTCAGTAACTAGCAAAGGACTGCCATGCAAGGCGCTAGTCGACCACTGGGAGCAACTTTGGGTTCAGTGTCTGGGATCGAACCCCCAACCTCTCGATCAGAAGACGACCCTCTACCACCTGAGCCACAGTTCAACTTAGGCTGAATGACTATCATGGTTGGGACCAGGTTTTGTTCTGGATAAGATATGAGCGAGTACTAAAGTCCCGCCTCCTGACCAATCAGTTCTCTTAGAAAACGACCTGTCCAATAAAAGGAGGATCATTGTGAACACGTCTCTATGTGGATCTGATGTGACGCTGACAGGAGAGAGAATATTTATCCTTTCATTTAACCATGACATCCTATAGGAAACATATAGAATTATATCTGATGGACTGACCTACATAAGTCAGCTGATCAGTGGCGGCTGGCCCATAGGGGGCGCTGGGGCGCCGCCCGCCCATTTAAGAGGGAGGAAAATGTAAAATATATTTTTTACAAATTCAGTTATAAATGTCGGTTTTACCCACTAGTGTTTGCCTATATGCAATATAAATTATATAAACTACAATTCCCACCTACTGACATTCATTTGCATGTGAATGAATGAATCATTTATGTCACAGGGCACTTTTCAAATCAGAAAAATAGCCAATTGGCCAAAATAAATGGCCAATCAGAGTCGCAGAATTTTAGGATCCTGGGGCGCTGAAAATTCCACCCCAAGGTATGGCCCATTTCTGCCAGTAAAAAACAACAACCCAGGAATAATAAAATAATAATTTTAAATTCTCAAGTCATAAATATGAGATATCTCACAATTGTTACTTAAGATTTCTTTATTATTATTACTTTTTGTAGTTTTTATTTATTTTGTAACTGGTAAAAATGGGCTTCTAAACAAAGCACCTGAGGAGCAGAAGCTCTGCTTGTGCGTCAATCAGCGGGATGATGATGACGATGACGATGATTTAATGAACGAGGAGCAGCTTTGTGCACTTTGGAACTTCAAGTCGTGCTTTTCACACAGTATGAGCACAAGGCTGTGTTTGACGTAACAGAGCTTCATTTAACGGCTCTACAATGAGAGAGGTTTTTTCTTAGGAATATTATGACAAAAGATGGCCTCAATGCTCTGGCTATTCTCTCAATAGAAAGAATAAAACCTAAGACGAGACATCACTGATTTTAACACCAGAGTCATTGAGAAATGATCCACTCAGAAAGACAGACGAGCAAATAATAACTGTCCATCCCTCCTCTCACTCATCATATTACACCAGTGATGTGCAGTCAGGGTAGGCAAATTAGGCAATGCCTACCTAAGGGTGAATTGCTATTTTGATTATTTGTTTTAATTATGATGTAATTATAAATTATTTATTTTTCCATTTCCAATTGCCTACAGTACCTATAAGTTTGAAAGTGTCAGCATTTTGTGCGTTTCATAGCCCAAATTACTAAACAGCGCTATATCCTGGAACGGCTGCAGTCTCACTCCGCTGTAAGGCAGGAGGTCGCCACGCCCCCTCCCAAAAGCACACGGCTGCTCTGCCTCTGTTCCCATAGCGTGTTTTTATGTGTTTGCGCATGCGCAGTCAGTTCCCCAAGCTCAGACCAACACCTGAGCTACCAGACCTTCAGCAAAGGTAAGGTCAGAAAATGTTTCATACTTTCCACAGTGAATGGTACAAAAGGAAGGATTGACTTTGTGGATGCTCCTCACTGAGGCTGTTCCGAGTTGTTGTCATTTTCTCTGTGTTTCTGTGTTTCCAACACAAACAACGGATGCGCTGCCGTGTCATGAGATATATCTTGTTGGGAGAGTATGGAGGCTATATTAAATAATTATTCATGTTTCTTTAATGGTGTTTTATGATGTTGATTTTGTTAGATGCTAAATGCTTGTTCATGTGGATCTTGTTGGGTTTTTTCTTTCTTATTATGAATTTTAAATTGCTTTATACAAATAAAGTTGATTTGAAATGAATTAACACTTGCCAACAGAAACATGAAATTGTCATTGTTGGTCTCGATTTGCAATGTGCCTACCCAACCCTAGTGGTCACGGCACGTCACTGTATTACACTCAGCCTTAGAAACACTAACATCACTCGTGTGTATAGATTCAGCTGATCATAGATAGCTGTTGATTATTGTATTTAAAACCCTTCCTTTCTAAAGCATGCATGGAGCGTTATTGTTGAAAATTGTTCATTTACTTATCTGTGAAACTGGTGATTGTGAGGAGATTAAATCATTAATGTTAATCAGTTGTCGTCTGACTACTGATTTGAATTCTTATACTGGACAGCTAGGGATGACCAGCCCCCCCAAGAATATTTCTCACCAGCCGCCACTGCAGCTAAAAAAAAACCTGCTTGTGTCAAATGCTTTAAGACTGATATAGACTGAAATAATTAATTAACTGATTTATTCAAGTATTCGGTGGTGATGCTGAGAGCCTTAGTCTTCTAAGATAATATAAAACACACATATATTCCACTTTATGATGTAGGCTGATCTGTATGAACACAGCATCAGAGCCACAGAGAAGGTAAAAGTGAAAGTGAAACTCATCAGAGTGTTTATTCTTGGTTTATAATCTCGCTAATTTACGCATTAACACTCATCAATTCCTGCATTCATTGCTTGCTGCTTTTACTGCAGAAAAAGTGTTCATTTGGTCTGAATTATTGATTTTAATTCTTAATATTTTTTTAAAATTATTCCTCAATTGTGATGTCAATTGCTTTTTCATTTCTCTGTGATTGTGATTGGTCTGACGCTGTAATCTCCTCCTCTGTCACAAGAGCATGCACGTAGCGAGGCTGAAATCACCTTGCTCAACTTAGCGAGTTGTAATGAAGATTCGTAGGACAGCTTCTGTCTGACGGAGAATGTTTGGTTAGTTGCAGCCCGCTAACGGAGATTAATCCAGGATGTAATTATCTAGATTTGTAGTATAGGCCCAAAATGACTCCAAAAAAACAGAAAGCAAAAACGAAAAGAATCCTACACAAAACCCCAAACACAATTAAAATACACAAAACAACAGAAAAAAACACAGAATTACTCCAAAAACACTACAAAATAACCACAACAAAAAACAAAAATTACAAAAAACAATAACATGAAAACAAGGACATAAAAACATGCAAAATGACTAATTTTTTTTTACAAAAGTAACTCAACACAAATATACATAAAAAACCACAAAATTACTACCAAAAAACTGAAAACAATAACAAAAATTCACAAATTTACAAAAACCAACAAGGACCTGTACTACGAAGCTGGATTTCCTCTTATCGCACTAGCTCCCGCTATTTATTCGGTGTGTGCTGTACTACGACCACGGCTAAGTCACCGTGGTAACTTAGCCTAAACACCTAACCTTGCTCAGATTGGATTTTTCGTTTCAACGTGAAACGTAAAAAATTATGGATTTTCAAATGATAAAAAATAATCAGAGTTGTTGAAAATGAACAGATTTTCTGAGTGTACATTATAGTGTGTGTGTGTGTGTGTGTGTGCCCTCAGAATGGACGGGCCTTTCAGCATCAGCTGAGTCCGTCTCGTGGAAATCCATTCACGCCGTAATTAAATCCTTTGAATCAATGTTTTCAAGCATCTTTTGAAAAGCGCTTCAAGGCAATTAAAGGAGTCCTGACGAGGCTGACTCCCGGGATGAAGGCGAGCAGGGACGGAGCCACAGCTTCCCCGCCTGAGACGAGTGCTCTCTGGGCTCTAAAGCTCTTTGTGACGGCGAACACTTGTGGGAATTTGCGGCGACCGCGTCAATGCTCTCTCCATCTGCACGAGCCTCGCCGTCATAGCTCAGGCTCGTCCATTACGGTGCCTTTGAATGCCATTAGTGGACAAAGGAGGTGGATGTCTTTGTCACAAACTGGCTTTTGTGGGGGCTGGAAAATTTAATTAAGTGAGTTTATGACGGTGAAAAGGGTCGTTTAGGAAAACACTCGTTCCCTGTTGGATAAATAGGAACTAAATGTCACATGTCAACAAAAATAATGCCTTTCAAATTGACGGCCTTCAAAGAAGACGATTCCTGCATCCCAGCATGGAAACCCAAATGAAAAGGATGTCAGGAGGACTGAAACTGTAGGGCTTAAAGCAGGAAATGTCTAATGTTGACTTTAATGCAGATATCCAATACTTTCCAACTCTCAACCTCTAATTCCAGTAACAACAAATCCCTCATGGATCTCCAAAGACAAAAAAGACTGTTAATGTATTGTTCTCCTCATTTTAACATTTTGAAAAAGACCATTCATTACAACTATTTGTGGTGTTCCCCAAAGTGCCATATTAGTCCTACTACTTTTCTACTCATACTTTATTTTAAAGCTTCTGAAATGTTTAAATGAAGCAAAAATTCCAAAATGGTAAATAACAGACATTAACTACTTTATTAAAGTCAAGCAAAACTTGTACACTATTCACAAAATTCACTGCAACATCTTAATGGCATTCCCCAAGCGGTGCTATTAGGCCCACTACTCTCTATATACAGTATACTTGCATCTACTGTATATATAATATACATGTAATATTCTATCTTTGTTTTCTGCAGATTAATTATATCCATACAATATGTTCTGATGAAATATAATGTCCTTATAAGGGCATGAAAGGTTCCCCAAAAATTCTAGACTTCACCAAAAAAACCCAAACTTTAAACCGTAACTAATTAGTGCTGATTTTGTTGGCTATAATCATTCTTCTGACTAAATCTATGGACTAAATGCAAACAAATGCAGATGAATAAAACAAGGACTAAAACACATGAGATGAGCCCTTGAATGCACATGCTATATTTATTTTTTTAATTAATCTAACATTAACCAATCAATGACTTTTCTGTAATAGTTCTTACTTGTGTTCATTTTAACCAATAAATAATCCCGATAATATCACAATAGAGTTTACACCAAATGCTGAAGAAGAAGAAGACAAATGAGAAGACGAAGAAGAAGAAGAGGAAGAAAAATGTAAAAAGAAAGAAGAAAGCCACACCCCGACTCAGCCTCGGCCCGTTGCTAAGGAAACCAAATCAAAGCTCAACGCACGTGACTCTAAACCATCCACCGCTCGTGTCACTACAAACCTTAAGCACTTCAACAGAGCGTTAACTTACTTACTAATTCAGTCGATGAAGGATTCTTCTAACTTGTCTTTGACTAAACATGTTAATGGATTCAAACTAGACTGAGATTCCATGCTAACACTGACATAAATGATTTATTGTTAGAGCTTATTTATGTGGAAGGGGGCGGGACTTGATGGGAAACGAGCCAATCAGAAGTCATCTCTGAGTGGGAAATAAAGAGTTTGTGATGAGGCCTACACCAGCTGGTAAACAGGTAGGCGCTAACTCTACGCTCTGGGACTCACTTGGGTTGAACAGCAGGAGGAATTTTAGACAGGCGATCTCTCGGCGGTCCACCTGCAGGGCCCTCAGCCTCGCCGCCAGCTCCTGTCCTCTCTGAACCAACCCAGAGAGAGTGGCTTCAGCCTGGGAGAGGATGGACGAGAGCTCCACCTGAAAGCACACGGTAGGCAGCGTTACCTTTTATTTATTTATTTATTGTTTGTTTTTGTACTTTTAGTAGGATTATGTCAAAAGCATTCCATTTTGGAGGGAATTTGAATGAATATCATGATTCTGGATCAGTTTGAATAATCTCTCATCACAGACCTTTTTCACAATAACCGGAAATATGAAATCGCAGTGTATGCAAACCTCGGGTAAAATGCCGACACAACAGAAAACTGGGCAATTTAAAGAGGATCAGACAGTCTACACAACTTCCATTGTGGATTTACATATCCTACGTAAAGATTTAGCTGAACAACTCTACCCGTCTTCATTGGAGTCACAGGAATCTGTGACAGCATTGAGGAACACAGGTAATTATCAAAGACGTTTTATTTCTTAACAATGACCATGTTAGTGTTAGCCTTCGCTAAGCTACTTAGCTTCGACTACGCGTGTATAAGTACAGCAGAAAAAGGCAATAAGTTTGATATGTTTGTTTATCATTCTAGATGCTCTAGGGGTTGACTGTCTGTGCACGTCCATGATTGCGCTGCTGCTGGGACTCAATACTACCACAACATCAGCCCAAGTTTGTGTCAAACGTACGTGCGTCCCGATGTCATTCCATCCATCTATATTTGGACCAATGACTTACTGTGTGTCTTTGTTGTTTACCCGTTGCCCTGCCCTGACCACAACAGGAAGTAGGTTTCCACTGCAATTGCGTATTTCCGGTACAAAATACGGAAGTTGTGAATAAGGCCTATTGGCAAAAATTTGAAAACATAATATCTCGATTTTTAACTGACCAATCTTTATGGAGTTTGTTGCTATGTTGGGTCTGTTCCTCAACTAGACGAAATGGCAATTAAAATGCTAAAACACTCAAAATGACAGAAAAACACACCAAATGACTAAAAAAGATATGAATCGATAATAGAAAACACAAAAAAAATATTTTTTAAATACACAAAATTACTCCAAAAATACACAAAACCACAAGAAAAAGGACAGAGAAATACACAAATTAATAACAAAAACACACAAAATTGCAATTAAAATGCTAAAATACTGAAAACAACAGTTCCAAAACGTTCCAAAAGACTAAAAAATATGATTCAACAACAGAAAACAAAAACAAATCGACAGAAAAAACACACACAAAGCCTTTGTTGTTACCTGTGTTAATGCTCAGGTTGGTCTTTATTCTAATGCTAATGATAAGGTGGCCGTGCTGGATTAGACCAGCACCATGTGCTATTTCATCTGAACACAGCTGAACTGTGACGGCCTTCGCTAGGGAGCAGATATTCATCTCAACTTTGAACACAGTTTGTTAACGTTTGGAAAGGATTAAAAGAAGCTGCTGAAACACTTCCAGCACCTTCCTTTGCTTTGTTGGGCTGGTCTATAATTAGACGGGGCGGTGTGAGGGAGTCATACCTCCTGGCCGGTCACCAGCAGGATGCTGTCCTCCTTTCCGTGCTGCACTTGTCTAAAAATGTGATCCAGGACCAACAGCTCGGACCAGCAGTTGTGGAGCAGCTTCATCTGATCTCCCACCTTCAGGAAACACAGCAGACAGAGGAGGACGAGGAAGAGGAGGAGGAAGAGGAGGAGGAAGAGGAGGAGGAAAAGGAGGAGGAAGAGGTGAGCAATGAGGAAGCAGACATGAGGACCTGCTGACACTGTGTTTCACAGACAATCATGATATAGAAATATATAAATAAACAGACAAGAAAACAAATACAAATAACTGGAGGAAGAAAAATAGAAAAGAAAAACAGACAAACCAAAAAAAAGAATGAATTAAAATTTGAAAATTTTATATGTATACATAAATTCAATACATCTAAATAATAAATAAATAAATAAATACATGACTGGATGAAGAAAAAAAAGAGGAAGAACAGAGACCAAAATTATTCAAAAAATAAATGTAATTAATGAATAGAAAATCATTCATCATTCATCAATAAGGAATAAGCAAGGAATTGAACAAATTTTAAAAAGCAAATAACAAACTAGATCTATAAATGTACAGAAAACTATTTTAAATTAAATGAATAAATATAAATGAAAACTAAAAATAAAAGTCGCATGCCGTCGGTTGTTGATGAAACTTTCTCATCTTTGCATTTTAACATGTGATAAACAATGTTACTGCAATAGTTGAACTAGAAATCAAGCTCCAGGACTAAAACTTAGAACCTCGTCTTTATTTTATCAGGTGATCTGTAGTAGTTTCTATGAAATGCTGAGAAAAGTAAAGCTTCTTTGTTTTCCACTGGTTATTCTTGTTATTTTTATATAAACATTTATTTTCTTAATAACTGGCTGACGACAAACTTCTGACAGTAACAAATAAAGTATTATTATTGCATGTAATTATATGTTTTGAACACGTGCAGGTTCACTGAAAGCAGGGCCATGTTTGGGTTCAGACCCACAGGATGAAAACCACAAATTTAGAGCTACTTTGTTATTATTTTGCAGACGAGAAGAACTAAACATTAGAACGAGACACTTCTGTCAGTAACCAATCACAGGCTGTGTAAGTCACATGTTCCCACAGTTCAATGAGAATTAGTGCTCGCAGACTTTTTGACTGAATTTTACTGTATCATGTGATCAGTCAGCGACTCTTCACTGAGAGGAAGTGCACGAGGTCACGGAGACCTCTGACTTCCTTAATCACACACGCCAACACACCCCCGCCGTGTGTGTGTGTGTGTGTGTCCTACATGATTGGAGCAGCTGCTGATTGATGGACTGACAGTAACTCTGTTAGATAAATGTGTCCACGCTGCGTCCTTCACTCTGCAGAGCATATTACTGCACCACAGCTGGGGCCACACACACACACACACACACACACACACACACACACACACACACACACACTTGTCTTTATAGTCACTTCATCTCTTTGCCCGCCCCATATTTCAGTGACACTGGTGACAGACTGTGTGATGAGTTCATTCAGGACTTCAGACATCACGATGCTCCACATCTTAACACCACAACAACACAATATCACAACAACACAACATCTCGACTGAGGGGAGCCTCAGAGTCACAGTCAGTCCTTTAAACCAGTGGTTCTCAACCTTTTTAGCCTGTGACCCCCTATAATAAAGGTTCCAGAGACCGGGGACCCCCACTGTACCTGAGGGTGGTTGAACACAGAAGAACAGTCATGTGGCGACAGGTCCATCTATATTTTTGGAGCCCATCCATAAAGTCAGCAAAATGATGATCCATTGTTCTATGAATCTGTGATAACCACATTTATTTATTTAATTTATTTATAATATCCACTGTTATCCATGAAGATTAGTCTTATTTGCACCATAGTATATAGTCTTCTTAAAGATGTAAATCCTTGTTTTAGTCAGAAAAAAAATGGGTTAAAAGTGACCAAAAATGGTGGAAAAGGTGGTGAAATTGGATTTTAAAAACCAGAGAAATTAGTTAAAAGTTTCAAATGAGAGTGGTCAAAAATGGACCGAAAAAAGGTTCAAAGTGTCAGTATATTGGCCCTAAAAGTGGCATAAATGGGGGGAGAAGGGGTTGGGTTAATTTATTTTAAAAAGTAGAAACAATTAATTTAAAATGTCAAATAATTAGCATGACAAATCGTGAATGTGGTTACATTGGTACAAATAAGCATGATATATGGTGGAAAAAAAGGTAAAAGTGATAAAAACATGACAGTAATTGGTCGACTTTAGGTGGAAAAGTGGTGGAAAAGGTTTATAAGTGCTGAAAATGTCGAGAAAGTTAAAAAAAAAGGCAGAAAAGGCATTGAAATTTGGCAGAAATGGGAGTAGTGTAAAGCAAAAATAATAAAATATGGCAAGAAAAAGGGATGAAAATAGGTTAAAATAGGGCAAGTTTGGTGGAGTTGCAGAAAAGGGTAAAAATAAGCAAAAATGGGCTCAAATTGTTCAAAAAATATTCTTCGTATCTTGAAGGCATCTGGTGACCCCCTTCCAGTGTCTCGTGACCCCAAACGGGGTTCTGACCCCAAGGTTGAGAACCCCTGTTTTAAACATCATGTGCCCAAAATGCTGAAACCAAGGTCTTTTCTCTTGAATCATGAAGTAATTGATAAAGTTTGATGGAAATAAAAACAAATACCAAGTAACTGGGTTGCCAAATTGGGCAGATTAAAGTTTGTTACCGGAGGTGGGTTTTGTTCATCAGTTTTTAGGTTTTATGTTTAGATTCACAAGCAAGTCCCGCCCACCCTTTTTAATTGGCTAATTGCTACCAGTGTGGGTAGCAGGGTAATTAATTTACACAATGACTTATTGATCAATATTGGCAAATGTACTGATGACTCCAAAAACACATAAAACTACAGCAAAATGACTAAACGTAACTAAAAAATACACCACAACAAAAAAGCACAAAATAAACTGAAAAACACACAAAACGATGGAAAAAAAAAAAACAGGAACAGATTTTTTCTGTTCCAAAGGAAATAAACAGATCTATTCTCAATATGTCTGTGTCGAATTAAGGGAACAGACCTATTCTTTATCCTGTATATCCGTGAAAAACGGCAGTAACAGATCTATTCTTAATATGTCTGTGAAAAAACAAAGGAAGAGATCTACTTGTTATACGTCTGTGACAAATGGCAGTAACTGATCTATTCTTAATATGTCTGTAAGAACAGGAATGGAAAGGAACAGATCTATTGTTTCTCTATCTGTGATGATGGACAGAAACAGATCTATTGTTTGTATGTATGTGACAATGGAAAGGAACAGATCTATTCTTTATACATCTGTGATGATGGAAAGGAACACATCTATTGTTTGTTTATCTGTGATGATAGAAAGGAACAGATCTATACTTAATACACCTGTGATGATGGAAAGGAACATACCTATTGTTTAAACATCTGTGACAAATGACAATAACAAATCTACAAATTATTTGTCTGAGACAAATGAAAGTTCAGGTTCTATTCAGGTCGTAACAATGTAGGCGAGCTCAGAGGAGCGCCGACATTCCCGCGTTATCGCCTGCCTGGAATGTGATGGTGCAGCAGCTCCTCGGACACAGATCTGCTCATCTTTGTTCTCAATGAGCTCAGAACGTGTGAGCGAGGATTCACATCACAACTTTCACCTGAAGGAAGATTCTGCATCGTTCCTCAGCGCTGTGATTCAGCCAGGGAAGAAAACGGCAACACGTGGCCTGGGGGCCACATACGGCCCTCACTCTAATTTTTTGTGGCCCCAAAAGTAAACTCACAAAATGACTCCAAAAGCACAAAATAAGCAAAAATAAATACACATAATGACTCAAAAATCCCCCATGATGATGACAAAATATAAACATATAAATATAAATAAAAGACACAAAATGACTCCAAAAAAGTAGAAAATGAAATGACAGAAAAGTATACAATATACAAGTATACAATGTGACAACAAAAAAATTTACAAAATGACCACAAAATATACAAACACAAAAAGCACACAAAATAAAAAAAAAAATATACAAAATGACAACAAGAAATACACAAAACAAAAATGAAAATACACAATGTCCAAAAACCAAAACTAAAACACACACATATTGGTCATTATTCTCAATGTTTACATGAATATTGATAATGTGACCCTAAGATCAAACACAATCACATGTTTGTGGCCCCGCTGTGAAGACGTAATTGTATACTTGAGATAGATTATAGTCCTTAATAAATATGAAATGTAAACAGTCTAATCTCTGTATTCATTATTAATCCAAACAGAAAAACAACAAAACATCACTTAGTAAACTAAATATAAATTAAAAGGTGTGAAACAAACTGATTCACGTCACTCGTCAACCGTCTACGTTTATGAAAGTGAAGGAGTTTCTTTCATTTCAGCAACAAAACCTTTACATTAACGGTGATGTTTTTCTGATTCTCTGAATGAAACACAGGTCAAGGCTTAAATAGATGTTTGGTAGAAGATTAATAAGAACCCTTAATAAAGTCCTCAATGTGCACTGAAACACTGATTTCATCAGTTTCTTTACTTTTTTATCTCAGGAACTGGAAACCACACAGTGGGAACACTTGAGAATGGACAAATGTCAATGTACGCAGGTGAAACACCGCACGGACAGCTGTCCACGAGAAAATCAATACAGCAGGGGAAAAACAAAAAGAACAGCAGAAGAAGTCAAGAAATGCTGAGTTAGCAGAAAAATGGCATTCTCTGCGTGGCCTTTATTTTTCACTGCAGCCTTCTGTGAGTGGAGCTCGTTGCCAAACAATTGAGAAACAATGCAATCCTCCTGGGTTCTGCTACGCTGTTAACGATGGCTGTAACCTTTTCTTTAATGTTTCATTCACTGTTTCACCAATGCAACTTTTAGGCTGACTTGGCATTTTTTATTCAGTCAGCAGAAAGAGGGTGAGACATCCTCTGAGTATGAGAAAGTTGGAAAGTGAACGGCAGCGTCTCCATCTTTCAAACAAAGATCACTTTGTGGTGGCCAAGGTTTTGTTGCTTTATATTGATTTATCTGTGAGGAGAGCACAGACGCTGCCTGTCTGTCACCATCAGACCACTGATACATTAGATATCAACAAGACGTCCACACCTACACATACAGCAACACACGCCTCACAAAAGCCAAACTATGCAGAAAAACTGCGAAGAAATGTTGGATTAACTGATGACATGAGCAGCAACACAAAAAACACTGATACTTTAGTGACAATTGTGGAAGTTATGACGGGTTCTAAGATACAAATTTATCCGAGAAAGTTCCAAGTACTGCCTCTAAATCAGAGATGGACAACTTTTATCACATCAGGACTACAAACGCGTCATTGTATCTGATCTGAGGGTCACACAGGGTTACACAGGAAGGCTTTGTGTGGCTTTTTGTGGTTTTGTATATTTCTTTATAATATTTTTTGTAGTTATGTATTTTTTTGTTTTGTTATTTTTCTAGATTTTTCTCTCATGTTGAGCATTTTTTTGTTGTCATTTTGTATGTTTGTATTGTGTTTTTGGAGTCATTTGTGCATATTTTTTTTTCTCATTTTGTGTATTTTTGTTGTTTTGTTTTGTAGTTATTTGAGTTTTGTTCTTGTGTCATTTTCGAGACAATTTGTGTATTTTTAGATTTGTGCAGATTATCTGCACAGATTATCATATAAAATAGCATAAGATAAGATGACAATACAAAACAATATCAGATAAAAAAGGACAGTACTCGAAAAAATTGTAAAGGATTTGAGCAAATCTCTAGAGCAGAAGAAACATAATAACGTATGATGGTATTTGAAGAAATGATCGAATGTGTGGGGGAATGAATGTGAGCATCGCCAAAACTAATAAAATGTTGCTATGCAGATGATGTGAGACTATTATTTTTACAGTAAATAAGTCCAGACAAAATGATGCTTCAAAAAATTGACAAGACAAGAGACATGAGGACAAGAGACAACATAAGAAGAGAGGGCAAGACAGGGAATAAGAAGAGAAAAGTGGAAAATATAAGATAAGACAATGGAAGAAAAAATAGGACAAGAGTAGACAAGAGAAGAGAAAGCAAGACAAGATCAAATGAGGGAAGACAAAGAAAGACTAGAAGAGAAAAGGTCAGACTAAACAATGTTGGCAAAACAAGGAATAAGAAGAGGAGAGTAGAAAAGAAAAATTAAGAAAAGGAAAGAAAAGATACAATAGTTGACAAAAGAAGAGAAAGCAAGACAAGATTAAAAAAAAAGGAAAGAAAGAAAGACAAGAAGAGAAAAGGCGAGACAAGACGAAATTGTGTGAAAGAAGCAAGCGTATGGAGGAGTAGTCCAAAGAGTCTCCAAGAACAATGTTGTTTCTATGCAGACGATGTGAGACTATACTTTTTACAGTAAATAAGACCAGACAAGATAATATTTTAGAAAAACAAAAAAGACACATGGAGTAATGGGTGAAAGCATCTCAACAACATCTGTCCCAATGCAGATGATGCAAGACTATTTATTTTAAATATGATCAGACAAGACAAGAGACGTGAGGACAGGAGAGGAAAAAAGAAGAGAAGGCCAAACACGGAATAAAAAGAGAAGAGTAGAAAAGAGAAGATAAGAAAAGGGAAGAAAAGAAAGGACAAAAGTTGACAAAAGAAGAGAAAGCAAGACAAGACTAAAAAAAAGGAAAGACAAAGAAAGACAAGAAGAGAAAAGGCGAGACAAGACAAAATTGTGTGAAACAAGCAAGCGTACGGACGAGTAGTTCAGAGAGTCTCCAAAAACATTTTGCAGATGATGTGAGAATATTCTTTTTACACTAAAAAGGACCACACAATATAATCCTTTAAAAAACACACACACACACACGGACTAATGGGTTACAGCAGGGGTGGCCAATCCTGCTCTTCAAGAGCCACTATCCAGCATGTTTTAGATGTTTCCCTCTTCCAACACACCTGATTCAAATGATTAACTCATCATCAAGCTTTGCAGAAGCCTGATAACGATCCTGGTCATTTCAATCAGGTGTGTTGGAACAGGGAAACATCTAAAACATGCTGGATAGTGGCTCTTGAGGACCAAGATTGGCCACCCCTGGGTTACAGCATCTCAACATCTGTCTTTATGCAGATGTAGTGAGACTATTTCTTTTAAATACACTCAGACAAGACAAGAGACGTGAGGACAGGAGAGGACAAAAGAAGAATAGGCAAGACAAGAAACAAGAAGAGGGGAGTAGAAAATAGAAGAGAAAACAAGGAAAGAAAAGAAAATACAGGACAAGAGTTGACAAGAGAAAGCAAGACAAGATAAAATGAGCAAAGACAAAGAAAGACAAGAAGAAAAAAGGCTAGACAAGACGGTATGGAGAAAAGAACAAGCATACAATGTTGTTTCTATGCAGATGATGTGAGACTATTTCTTTTAAATAGCATCAGACAAGACAAGAGATGTGAGGACAGGAGCAGACAAAAAAGAAAAAGAGAAAAGCCTAGATAAAACAATATTGTGAGAAAAGGGTAAGCGTACAAAGGAGTAGTTCAGAGAGTCTCCAAAAACAATGTTGTTTCTATGCAGACGATGTGAGACTATTCTTGTGAAATAAATGGGAAACTCTTCAGAGACTCCAGAATGTGCATAATGTTCCTGTACCGACACAGGACAACACCGTTGTGGAGTGTGTGTGCGACTCACCCTCAACTCCTTGAAGAAGATGCAGCTCCGCGCCCACTCCACAATAGAGAACAGCGTCTGGTCGGCCATGCGGCACATGAGGCTGAAGGTGCTGGCTTTGTCCGCGCGGCCACGCCCGCTCTGCTCCTGCTGTAGGTGAGCCACGATCTTGTTCTGCACCAGCAGCTCGTCGGGGTCACAGCGCAGCAGTTCCAGCACCAGCGGCGGGAGGCTGGGTGGCGGCGGGGGTGAGGCCGAGGGGTACATGTCAGGGTAGGGGTATCCGCTCAGGGACTCGGGGGAGCTGGTGTAGTCAGGGCACTCAGCTTTGATGGCGCGGCCAGGGAAGGCAGCGTACTGGTACTGCATGCTGAGAGGCAGGTGGGACTGCACAGCCATGCCCAGGGAAGGAGGCCCATACAGGCCCGCCTCATAGTCTGTGGGGGTGATGGGGGTCGGTGTGGAGGGCAGCAGGGTCTTGGGGATGGTGGGGAGGGGGTGCAGCGTGCCGGTGAAGCCATAGTTCGTCTGCAGGGGGGAAGCCGGCGGCAGCGGTGCGCTTCCAGCTTGAAGCCAGTCGATCGTATCAACGCCTTCTTCTGCTGCTTCAGGGCGCGGTCCCTCTTATACATCGGACCAAACTTATTCCTGCCGCCGCGCATCCGGTCTGCGCGTACCGCTGTCACACACACACACAGGGTAATTGTTAGATTTCTTAAACCACACACACACAAACAGTGAAGTACTGTATTTGTTCCTTTTATATATTTATAAATGTATTTATTTTTGCTCTCTAATAGACTGTTAAATCTAGAGCGTAAAATCAGGAAGCGATGCAGGCAGTACTCCTGCCTCCTGTAGGGGGTGCTTGTGAGCCCAAAGCTGCTGCTGCTGCTGCTTCTTCTTCTTCTTCTTCTTCTTCTTCTTCTTCTTCTTCTTCTTCTTCTTCTTCTTCTTCTTCTTCTTCTTCTTCTTCTTCTTCTTCTTCTTCTTCTTCTTCTTCTTCTTCTCAGCCTCAGAGTGAGAACATCAGCTACCATCTTAACACACATTTCAGTCCCTGAGGATCAATGCATCGCTATAAGAGATGGACAATAATATCAGCCTGTATTTGTTTTAAAATGTAATCTGTTGACATCAATGTCGGTTTATATACCAATATTTTAAAAAAAATAACTACAATTACTCTATTTTATTTACTTAAAATGAATGATGATCTTTGGTTAATTTGTTTTCTTATTTGGCATTAATAATGTTTAATGTGGAAAACATTAAAGACATAAGCTTAACATCTTAATTATGTTTAGAGACAAATAATGTGAGCTGAATTTAAAGGTTAGTCGGAAGGGGGGTCTATGTAAAGTGATGGACAATTCCAAATATCAGCAAGAAGTTAATATCGAACATCTCTAGTAAAAACCTAACATTTTTATTTAAATCAAAGCAATCAATTGGCGTCTGATGTGTTCACATAGTTCTAAATCAAAATCTGTTTTATCCCTATAATGACTTTAGTTTAATCACCAATGTCATTCATATAAATATGTACGTATCACTGATTCTTGAAGGTCAGGATACAGAAGTGGGTTAGGGTCATTTTTGATGGAGAAAATAATTTTGGGCAAATCAAGAATAAAGTCAAAATGTCAAGATTAAAGTCAAACTTTTGAAAACGAACGCAAAATACAATATTGCATTAAAAGTTCACCATATACAACAACAAAATGCTGTGTATCGATGGATGCGTTAAATTATACTGTACTTCAACATTGGGTTTATTATCACT